>NC_137108.1:29775555-30058055 GCF_949357685.1 Gobio gobio
GTGTGAGGCTCAGGGTTAACCAACCATTGTAACGCACTCTGCAGGCGTTTGAACCAAGGTTAAAGCCCACTATGTGAATAGCGATTCTTCAGCGAGCTGTGTGTGTTTTTGTTCTTTCGTTTTGAAGAGGGGGTTGGGATATGGTCTATACGACATACAAGAAGCTGTATAGAAAATAATCTGTGCACAAAAACTGAAAGATTGTTTAGTTTCAGTTTCAGAGGCACGACTGTGACAGGTTTGCTCAGCCTTTTCATGAAAGCATTGGCTTGTGTGTACTGAGTGTAAAATGTGTGTGTGTGTGTGTCTTTGAGTGCTCTCACAAATCGTCTGAGCGGCGGTTGCCACGGCGTCTGTGAGGGTCGTTTCCCTCGGTGACCAGTTAGAGGTGTGACAGCGGCGCGCACTTAAAATATAGCAGCTTGGAGCTGTAGCCAGAAACACACACATACACACACACACACACACACACACACACACTGAGGATAGTCTTTAGCATAGAACGTTTCAATTGGGATTCAATTTAATAGTTACATTGGATTTAACATATTTCACATTTATTTCACATTTTGGGGTAAGTATTCTTTTTAATTTGCTTAGGTTAATATTACAGAAATAGCGAGAAGACTTAAAATATACAGAGACTTTGCTGAAAGACTGACAATGAAAGTGAAGGAGCGAGAGTGGCAGAGCTGAAATAATTGAAAATGGCCTGTGGTCTGGTGCAGAAATAAATTATGCCTCTTTTCAATTAGTTTCACAATTAGTTTTTATTTAGTAATTAATAAAAGCAGGGGTTGGTAAGCCTGAGGCTTTGTAGCTATTACTGCAACACTGGCACACACACAAATGACATCCACAAACAATGACATATGCACATTGGCAAGTCTTAGACGATCAGCATACTTATTTTTTATGCATTCACACAGGCGTCACCCCTAACTCACAAAACACACTCGCCATTTAATTATCTCAGGCAACTCATTAACTCACAATATAAATATTAGCAGGTGAATTTTAATGCAAGCTGGTGCATTGTGTGGCAGTGTATAGCTTTTGTCAAACTGCTAACTCCCTTTTTTTTTATTCTCATAAATGTGTTTTTACACAATAGGTATTTTATGCACATTGATTTCTAGTACATTAGTTTTTAAGAATTTTTTTTTAATGGAGTGTGGATACATTTAACCACTAAAATTATTCAGATTTGTCCCCTGGCTGTAGTTTTGTTCATTTAACAGCCACTAAATTATTTCACTTATGGTTCTACTTTACATCTGAATACACACTGTTCTGCTGTTTCACAATGAAAAACAGTAATAATTGGAAAATTTCAGCGCGCAAAATCTTTTCTCTCTCTTGCTCACTTATTTTCACACCATTTATTTGGTTTGTAATTTGCTCTCTGACTCATAACGTCCTCCGAGTGAGAATATTTAGTCAGAATATTTACCTAATGGAGGGTCAGCACAGGCTCGCTCATTCACAAAACCTCCACACTCAACCCGCTTCACTGGAATAAAAGTTGAACAGCTCTTAACTGCTAGTAACTGAATTAGAACTCATTGCATTTATTAAATCAGTTGCAACAAAGACAGATGTGCATTTGTGCCGGCATTATGGCATTGCTGAATAATAAACACACTAAAATGTCTTCTAATACAGTCTAAGTGCGCAATACACGAAGACACACATACTTAACCAATTAATGATGACCCAGTTCCACCTCTCCCATTGAACAGCCATACACACACGTCTAATTACACACCCAGAGGAGAGGGCCAGAGAAGATAGTCTGATCATCTCTGATTAGGGGAGGAAAGGACGAGGAGAGGGGGATATATGTTCCCTAAGGGGTTTTAATGTGCGACAGGGCCATTAGCACATGTTACATGTCATGAATCCACAACTGCTTGTCTTTACCGACCCTACGGACCCTGCTGTGCACTGGACCACAGCTCAGTGTGTGTGTGCGTTTGTATATTTGTGCTTGCATGAGAGAATGATTCGAGTTAGACAGTAATAGTAGGTTTTTCACTTGTCAAACTCTGCATTGGCATGTTTGGTTCCATGAAGAATCACATCCAAGGAACCTTTTCAATGCACAACATTTTCTTTATAGTGGAAAACGGTCCTTCTGAATAATAAAATGTTCTTAATGTTAAGACAAAATGGTTCTTCTGTGGCATTGCTGTGAAAAGCTCCTTTTGGAACCTTTATATATAAAGGTGTTGTTGTGTGCCATTTGTTTGTGGGGAGAGATCGATATTTATAAAAGTTACAATAACCTCAGCTATCCCATTGAAAAGTGAAGTCTGAAACCTATTGTAACCGTGACAATTTTGCACTGTGACATCGTTTAGAGCATAAATAAACACAAATACACATGCATACACACACAGAAGATGTTTCTGTCCCTTAATGGCCGTCATATGTACAGCCGTGTATCTACTTTTATGAACATCATGAGATGTCTATTCATCTAGCGAGGTCCTGTAGCAATAAACCCTTTGTTTTGAGCACTGTACACTGACTGTGACCGACAGACAGAATCTGTCACAGTCTGAACCGGCTATGAAGTATAGAACGGAGTTGCACACACATAACTCGTGCATGTGGTTCAGAGGGAAACGACGAGGTGGCTGCATTTTTTCCGACTAAGCCCAGGGTGTTTTTGAGATGATGTGCTCCACAGGTTGTATTCTAATCAAGTCATACTGAATCAGTGTGAATCTAGCTGTAACCGAGTAGACTCCCCAAGCTAACAAGTGTATTTGTGTGCCCACTGGGAGATTAGTCCACTCTACTACACCGCTGTGGTAGTTTTATGTTCAATTTAAGTGAAATATAAGAAACCGTGCAAATCACATGGATAACGTGTGTGTGTGTGGGTGGGTGGGTGTTTTAGCTTCACCTGACGGTAAAATTCCAACTTCCTGGGAAAAGCAGGTGGTTTAATTGATTTCATGTACACCTGTTGGAAACAGCTGCGTGTTTTATGATGGTTCTTTATAGTTTTTATTGAAAGTGTTTTAATACAAAACAAAACATTTAAGTCAGATTAAACTGAAAAATAAATGACCAAAAACTTGAGTGGGCCACTAGTCACTTGAAACACAAAGATAGTATTAAACTGTAAGCTTTAAAAAAAAAAAAAAAAAGATAAAAGATTCATAGATGGCCATCATGAAGGCTATGTTTCCCACTACAGTTTTAACTACTAGCAGCCTTGTTAATGGCATGCCTGACAATGAAACCAGCATTGTTGATGTACGTTTTTAGTACTAAATTGACCGCGGTTGTAGCTTGTTAAACCATTGTTTTTGTTTGTTTTGGATATTACCTAAATTACCGCAGAACTTACTGGTCTCACGCAAGTGCTAAATCTTTTGGCTCAGCAGTAGCACGTGCACTTAATGTCTGAACCTGAAGCTTGTGTTAAGTCTTTTTCCTCTTTTCAACGGTTTTTAGCGGCGGGAGTGCTCGCAGATCATTTTTATTTTATTTTAATAAGGTCAGTAATAATCGTGCATATCCAGCCGAGGAGAAAACAACTCCAGGGGGGGTTATTGCAGAGGCACGATCCGCCAAAACCCCGAGGTGCCGTGAGCTGACCCGCGAGTTTCACAAACAATTTTATCATGCGGCGCGGGATGTCTCGCGGGAGCGGCCTCAGCACGCTTTGCACTGATCTTCATTGTCAGTGGCTTGCGCTAATAAAATTGTCCCTCCTGCAGGCAAGGCATGTTGGGAAATTAATTTTATCTAATTATCCTGATGGAGCTGGCGCTTTTTCACATTGTAATTAAAATCTGACCTGCAAGCTTCCTTTTTAATTCTTAGCCAAAATGGGATCAAATTAAATAAATGAAATGTTTAGACCTGTTAGCTTATTGTTTTCTTCTCTCTCTCCTTTTTCTCTTTTTATTGTCGGTGGCTGCAGAGGACGGTGCAGAAGAATGCGAAGTACGTGTGTTTGGCCAGTAAAAACTGCCCTGTGGACAAAAGGAGAAGAAATCGCTGCCAGTACTGCCGCTTCCAGAAGTGTCTCAGTGTAGGCATGGTGAAAGAAGGTAACAGACACACACACACACACACACACACACACACACACACACACACACACACACACACACACACACACACACACACACACACACACACACACACACACACACACACACACACACACACACACACACACACACACCTACCTATAATATGTGTCTGGCCAAGCCACTCAAGCCAATTATCACACAATAGGCCCCGATGCATATGACCTCGGCTGGACCTCTGGTTAGAGACTGATGCAGAGGAGATAGACACTCTTTATCTTAATGACTTAAAACCTGCAGATACACACACTACGCTCAAGAAGCAGCGTGGATTAATACAGATTTGGCTCGGAGCTGGTTTGGTTGGTTAGTATGAATGCATGAATTAAACTATAATGGAGATGTTTACCCGCAGTGCTTCGCCTCTGCAATCACAGCATATCAGCAGCTTCACAGCCGGTAATAACACAACACACAGGACAGTCACAAGCACGTGTGTTCATGGGGAAATTTAATTCTAGTAGAATGTAAGCATGAATACCATCTGATTTAAAAAGATCACACCTAGATCATCTTATCCACCTCGGCCGGTGATTAGGACAGACATACATTGTTCTTGTTATCTCTCACTTTCGCTCACCCAGTTCCCTCCAAGACCTACAATCGTGCAGCTTTAAACTGCCCCCTACTGGTCAGTCAAGCATTGTTGAGAGGCATAGAAAAAGATGGAGAGAAACTTTTGAAGTTTTAAAAAACTGCTAAACAGACGTGTAAAATATTATGAAGTATAGGTGTTCAAATACATTGTCACTGTTTGTGGAATTGCATTGTATGATCTGAATTATTGATGTTTTAACTGTTTTTATTGTCTAAACTGTGTGTTTGTTTGTTTGTTTGATACAGTGGTGCGCACAGACAACCTGAAGGGGAGGAGAGGTCGCTTGCCGTCTAAACCAAAGAGTCCCCTGCAGCCAGAGCCCTCGCCCCCATCACCTCCCCTCAGCCTCCTGAACGCACTAGTGCGGGCCTATTCCCAATCTACACCACGAGAACTAGACTACAGTCAGGTACCTGAGTGTGGGCCTGGCATCAATTGAAGCTCATTTTCAGAAACCATTATTTAACCACTGGATGCATGAATAATTAAATTACAAACAACAATATAACCATTCCCGATTTGTATTTAATTTAATTTTACTTTCCTAAAAAGCATTACATTTTTTTACACTTTTGTCTATTGCAATAAATGACAGTAAATAAATTTGGATTTAAAAAATTGTTCAAAATCACATTTAAAAGTCATTTAGAACTGTAAGAAATGGTCACTCATGATGGATAAAACCCAGCATCTTTTCCCTGAATGGTTAAAAAATGCAAAGATTAGTTCATTATATGGTAGTTGTTATGAATCAGAGGGTTCACCATCCATTGGTATGACATTAAAATGAGTGATTGTGATTTGTGTGGAATGTTTATTTCTCTCTCTCTCTCTTCCTGTAGTTCAGTGCGGTGGAGCCAGTGGGTCTATCTGAGTCTCAGCAGATCCAGATGTTCTACAGAGTGCTAACCGGCTCCATGGAGGTGACGCGCTGTTGGGCCGAACGGCTGCCTGGATTCTCTGAGCTTCACCACGATGACCAGAACCTGCTCATTGACTCTGCCTTCCTTGAGCTTTTTGTGCTTCGCCTCGCCAACAGGTACATGCAGACACACACCGATCTCAAATCACTCATACCTCTAATGTAGACTTCCAGTGTATGGCTCTGACTTCAAAAGTATGCACATTTCAACATACACTAAAACATCCATAACAGTAGAGCTGGGCGATATAGCAAAAAAAATATCAGTATTTTTTTACTCTGATTATATTGTGTATATTTCTCAATATTTATGCATTTACCTAATATTGCTTAAAACTTTATCCAAGTAGATTCAAAATGTATTATGCAAGAAGTAAACTGCAATTCAAATCTAGTTTCTTTTCTACTGTTCACTAAACAAATAGGAAGAATGATATTTAATGTCATTGCTATTATTTAAATGTCTGATGCATTAATTATTAAATTGCAGAAGAAAATAAATAATTCTAATGTTTTAAGTAAAAAATACACACACACACACACACATACATATAATAGTTAAAATTTTAATATATAAAAATCTCCTATCGAGAGTTCAGTGGACATTTCTGATGACACGAGCGAATCACTGAAGCAGAGTTATGAATCTGAAATTTGTTGAAACAAACAGTTTGAACGGATGCACAGGAATGAGCTTAACTCTAATCGCTTTTTTGCTTTAATCAGAGATGCCAAATAGTGCATCAAAATAGTCACAATGTTGCTTAATATTACATTACCAACAATATATCATTAATATTCGCTATATCGCCCAGCCCACATGCAAATACTCCGTATGCCTGTGATGATATCCTAATTAGTCATTTTCAGTTCTCTTCAGAATGGCTACAGGTGTGGGAGGAAACGGTTATAGCAATTACACTCTGACTTTACACTCATAATATATCATAGCAACTGTCAGACTATGACAGACTTTTCTATGACTTGCCGTTAATGATGTTGCATAAGTCTCTTAGGATTTTCTTTCTGGTTTAGAAATTAGATCGAGGTGTAAAGTATCATTATGACTGTGAAAGAAGTCATTCACAGGCACTGTAAGGATTTATATTGTGTAATATGCTGCAGTCGCTATTAGTTACATTGTGACTTCCTATGCAACAATGAGTGTGTGTGTGTGTGTGAGCGCGAGTGTGTGTTCTTGCACTCTATTCAGCACTGTAAGGTTACTATGGACACTGTGTGGAAGATCCTGTGGAATTCACTTATTTAAGTTTATTGGTTAACACCCCGGCTTAAACACCTACCCCTCACAAGACATTATTTGTGGCAGAAACAGCTCTGTTTTGATGATCACTCATATTACATGTATACCTCAAACTCTTGCATATTATCAAGTTGCTTCTCAGTTTCATTCAAAAGGCCGAAACAGTTTGAATCCAAACTTGAAGTAACCTGTTGTTTCTTGACTTTAAGTAGAAATGTGCGTGTGTGGATGTGTCTCAGTGACTCAGTGACATTCTGATGTTGCTTTAACAGGAAGTGGATTTTTGTCTCAGCTCAGCTGCTCCCTGTTTAACTAGCTCTGGTGCTCTTTCTGTGTTTCTCTCTCCCTCTCTGATGGTGTAGGAGCAGGTGCGGGGAGGGAGGGCAGTGGGTGGTGGCGTCACAGCCTCAGTAGGGAGCTGCAGACAAGGGTTCTGACTCATTTAAGTGGGGGGATTCATCCGGGCTTACGTCATGGACACTCGAAAACTCACAAGATACGCGCTCACAATGCGTGGCGACTTCACAATACTTGCACATTTTCCGCTCACAAACGTTCACAGTTCTCACATGATGAAAATAGACTACACCACCAAAACACACCAGAGAATGGTATCTGATGTGGCTCACACATGCACATATTACGCCACGTGGCCGCATTGAGGCTAATGAATGAATGGATGGCAAAGAGACCGACTCGCTCTGACGCAAATGTAAAAGGAATGTGTGCGTTTCCCTCCTCAAGGGTGCTGTTGTTAATTTTGTTCTGTAATAATGAGGAGCATTCACTCGTTCTGTGTTTGCTCACTTCCTGTTTTCCCTCTTTCTCTATGCCACTGTAGATAATGGACTGATTGCAAACGGCATTTTTGAACCCTTCATGAAGGGCCGTGTTACATGCAAGAAAGTAATATCGCATTTATGATCATGTGATCCTGGGTGGTGCATCCTCATGATTCATTGTACAACAAGAGGTCATTTTTTAAAACTTGTGATTTATCTTACCTGCGATTTTAAAACATTTTTGAAAGAAGTCTGTTGTGCTCACCAAGGCTGCATTTATTTGATACAAATATATATATTTAAAACAGGAACATTGTAAAATATTTTTTACAATTTAAAATATTAAGATCTCATATCCTAAATATGTCAGTGCCATGACATATTAAAATGTGAACTTTAAAATGTAATGGCAAAGCTGAATTTTCAGCATCATTACTCCAGTCGTCAGTGTCACATGATCCTCCAGAAATCATTCTAATATGCTGATTTGCTGCTCAAGAAACATTTCTCATGTGCTACTTAATATTTTTGTGGAAACCATGATACATTTTTCCAGGATTCTTTGATGAATAGAAAGTTCAAAAGAGCAGCATTTTTTTTAAACAGATTTAAAAAAAAATAATATTAATGTCTAAAAACCTTACTAACCTGATAATTTTGTTTGTTTTTAACGAAATGTGACAGAGACATCATGCTTAAAAGAAGTTTGAATTTAAAACACAATGTCATCTTAAAGGGATAGTCCCCCCCCCCCACCCACCCAAAGAACAAAGAAAATTAAATATATATTTTTGGGTGAACAGTTCCTTTAAGAGCTATAAGCATACATTTTGCTGCTGTTATTAAGGTAACTTTCCGCTTTAAAATAAAGCGACGTAAGTCTTCACGTAGTAGGGTATTCCAGACGCCCACACACAAGAGCGTAAAGCCCTTCATAGTACTCATTTCAAGTGCTCTACTGGAGTGAATAGGCTGGGTAAAGTGATTCTCACTTTCCAATATAACATCACCAGCAGCGTGTTTGTGGGTTCTGTACATATGCGTTCAAGTGTAGTGGCGTAAAACCATTAGACTGCATTAATGAAGCACACATTTTGATTATTTACCCCATTGGGCTTCAAAAGCAGCATGGAAGATGACTCTCAAATATTCCTCCTTGCCGTATTTCCCTTCATCCTCTTTCCATTACTCCTCCTCTCCTCGTCTATACAAGTGTGTGTTTTCGTGCAGACTAATGAAGAACAGTTCACGCAGCAGAAGCCAGCACTCTACGGAAAAAAAGAGAGGAAGTTTTTCTTCCTAAATTGCAGGGTTGAGAGTGAAGAGAGAGAGAGGATGAGTGGATGGAGAAGGAGAAGAAAAAGAAGAGAGCGTTGGATGAGTGGAGAGCGAGTGTTTTTGGTGTTTCGCTGCAATTACACACAAACGTTCTTCTTGAGAATTCAGTGAGACCATGAAGATAAAACTTTACTTCTTTGACCCAGAAGCCTCCAACCCTAAAGGAGAGAGGGAGAGAGAGGGAGAGAGAGAAATAAAGAGTATAATCTCAGGAATGTTTTAAAAGCTTTAATTGGGAAAGCTTGGCATAATTAGGTCCATTCCTATCTTTGATGTGCTCTTCCCTGTACTGGCTTTCATTTGTCGCTATGGTAATTGTTTCCGTGCAGTATGCCTTAAACACAGATTCAGCAGCCAATCAGAGCGCAGATCATCATCACATGAATCAGAGAGAGGTGATAATCAGCGTGTGTCACAGCAGAGGCTGTGTGTGCTTTCTGATAGCGTGTGTGGCTACGTACAGAATTAGAGGCTCGCTAAATTGAAACAGGTACCTGTTCTGAAGGGTATGAGAAGAACGGCGATTAATTAAAAGATGAAAGGTGGCAACTGAACTCGTGGCTTCAAACAGCACCTTGAAGCAGTATAAATAACAACAGTTCCTCATCTCTTTTGCTCAGGTCTTTGCTGGCGGACGAGAAGTTCGTGTTTTGCACGGGCCTGGTCCTGCACCGGCTACAGTGTCTACGTGGCTTCGGAGAATGGCTGGACTCCATCCGAGACTTTAGCGCTCACCTGCAGGGTCTCAACCTTGACATGCCTGCGTTCTCCTGCTTGTGTGCCCTAGTGCTGCTCACAGGTACCACACCACCTCAGAAACACACCCATTTCACACACACATTTACTTCATGCCGTTTCCTTTTTCCTGTTGTCGTCCTTGTTTTTGTATATTTACACCCCTTTTGTCCGGCTGCTAGCAGTCGTCACAGTGATCACAGGTGTGGGGCAGGTGCTGTCAGAGATTAGGTTTACCTGGGCAGCAGAAATAATCCCCATTAATCACACACAGAAGAGACACAGAGATGGTGTGAGGTGTGTGTGCCTCTCCTCTATGAGCACAGGTGGAGTTAGTTGATTATTGGTTGACAAAGTAGGACGGTGTGTGTGTTTGGGTCAGCAGGTGCTCGAGTCTTACCATGCATTATTAACACAGAGGCTAAACAGCAGGTCGACCTATATACAGACCAACACACCTTTCACCGCACGTACAGAAACATGGGCACATTCTGAAAAGAATTGGAATATTGCATAAAAAGTGCTGAATGGAAACACACAGAGATGCTATTTTTTTTTATTTTGTTAAGAAACAAATGATGACGGAAAAACGTTTATGAAATAAATTCATAGTTGTGTTTCAAAAAAGTCATGTGACTTTGCCTCAAAAGTCATGTGATGTGGCTTAATTCGCTCAGAGAAGAAAATAGCTGTGTTCGACATCGGCTGCGGGTGGATGCAACCAATCATCGAGAGTAGCCGCGGGCAGGCAGGGAGGAGCTGCAAAGAGAGACGTGAAGTCGGACACTTTCTGCTTCCCGTAGTGACGCTCGCGCTGTGTTTGCATACTTTATCGCAGATGAAGTGAAATAAATGCAATATTTGTCAAATACACAGATGTTTCAGAAGACATTTTCATTCAATATTTTATGTACTGCTTAATACAGCATCTGTTTGTACAAGAATAAAGTTCAACATAGAAGCCTGCACTATCAATGAAATGGGGTCTACGTTTTTTATCATTTTTATTTTGATAAACATGACAATATAACTTCACGACCACATGAAAAGAGGTTTTACCGTTATAAAAAAACGATTTGTGCGCATTAGTGGAAAAGAAGGTTTTAGAATAAACACAAAACACGCGTGCTCGCTGTCAATCGTGGAACAGCTGTGTCATCATCAGCGCTCGTGCATTCGATGTGACATACATCACAGTCACGTGGCGTCGGCACTGTCTCAAGTCGGACACAATTTCTAACCGGCATGCACTGCTTCAAGTGAGCCGCTGATCGGTCTGCGCATCGCTGCATGAAGTCGAACAAGCCTAATATATCATTGGATAGAAACACAAAAATGTTTTTGCAATATTCCGATTTTTCGCATAAAATTCTGCTACTCATGACTGAATAATTCTCTTAGAGAAGAAAATATTACACGATAGTTTTATAAATGTTGGGATTATTCAGATTTTCAGATAAATTCATATAAAGTCATGAAAATGAATAATTCGCTCAGAGAAGAAAATGAAACGCTGCTTTATTTGCCAAAATGTTTTTGCGATTATTCCGATTTTTCAAATAAAGTAGTCACAGCTTGGTAAAACAAACAATGTGAAATCTAAAAAAGATAATACATTTCATTATCACATTCTTTTTGCCTCTGTAAAGCAACATTGAAACTTCATATTTAATGAGAAAAAAGGTGACGCTAATGGAAAAGCAAAATCGTTTCAGAGGAAATGCAAAATATTACACTTTGATTAAAGATTACGAAGACAAATATTTGTTTAACCTGGAATAACATGCACCAATGAATAATTCACAATAAAAATAAGAAAGTAAATAGAAAGTATGTTGATTTTAAAGACTGCAAGAAAACTTAAGTGTGGGAAACCAAACCTTTCTCCCTATTCTCTGCCACAGTCTACAGAGGAACGTGTGTGTGTGTGTGTGTGTGTGTGTGTGTGTGTGTGTGTGTGTGTTTGTTAGCCCCTATGGAGCAGCACTTAACTCTGTAGAGGAATTGAGTGCTACTCAGCAGAGCTCTAGTCCCCACCTCTCGCTCTCTTTCTAGCTCTCTCTCTCCCTCTCTCCACTCCTCCACTCAGTCTATCGACCCTCTAAAAGTGTCTGTGGTGAAAGAGTGCCATCGATCATCCCCCAGGAAAGAGGGAGAGACAGAGAAAGCAAGGGAAAAAAACAGCAAGAGTGAGAGAGGACGTAGGCTGAATGCAGTGACAGTGGAGCAGCTCTAGACATAGATTTGGAACACACACACACACACACACAGTGGTTTGAAGTGTGGTTGAGAGTCTCACTAGGTTGCTGATTAGGGATGAGAATCATAATAGTTATTAATAATATTTAATTTTAATTTAATGTAATATGTAATTATGTATCCATATCAATCACAGAGGCATTTAATATGTTTAGTGATCTAAACGCCAGGAAAATCATTTGGTTTCAGTACTTTTTCAAAAATGGAATAAAAATGGTTCTCTATTCCTAAACCAACTACAGATATTGCTTCTGTAATACAAAGCGAAAGAGTAAGGCATGTGTCTGTATGATATGTGTGTGTGTGGTGTGTGTGTGTTTTTTTTTCCTGTGGTGCTGATGTAGCAACATTTTAAACTTAAATGGACTTAAAAGCACTCAATCTCTTTCTCGCTCTTTCCTCTCGTTTTAGAACAATGTCCTGGTCTGAAGGAGCCCAAAAAAGTGGAGGAACTGCAGTCCAAACTAATCTGCTGCCTGCGAGATCATCTGAGCTCGGTTTGTGCAGGAGGTGTGGCTTCAACTGTCAAGGCCCCACCCCCAGTGGGAGCTGTGCTGGGCTTGAGGGCGGAGCTTCGTTCTCAGCGTACGCAAGGCTTACAGAGGATCTTCTACCTGAAGCTTGAGGACCTGGTCCCACCCCCGCCACTCATCGATAGGTTTCTGGACACCTTGCCCTATTGATGTCCACGCCCACTTTTGCACACCACTGACACGCCCACAAGCTCACTCAGACACGCCCACAGCGGCTATAAACTCACCCTGGGAAGGGACAGAGCCAGTAGCTAACAGTGATGCTGAACTCGATTTCCCATGAGTCCCCAAATCCTCACAGGAAACAAACGTGTCTGAGGAGAAACCAATCATATAAGCGCTTTTAATCTCTGCTCTGCGCCTGATAGTGTAGATACGAGGCAGGGTTTGAGCTTATTTGGCTTAACGCACTGGGAATGAGAGCGATGCCTATAGCTCAGTGTGGCACATCGGGAGAAGTATTACGATGCGAGAATGTGTGTAAGTGTGTGCGTGCGTGTGAGGACGCACACTTTACGGCTCCTTTGCAGGCGGTCCAAAAGTTCCACCACAATCCACCTCAATGACAGCAGTTGTGTTCATCACAAACATACACTCACAGACACACAAGAGCACGCAAACTGTCATTTCACACATACGCGCGGATCCGAAACGCCAGCTTCAGATGCCAGATTATGACATATCAACATGTCATTGGCAGAAACGAAGTGGATGTGTGTGTGAAAACACGTAGGAGTGTCTCTAAGGGAGGCCTTCGCCACACAGACAGAACGACAGAGTGCATTAATGTCCAGAATCACAGTTGATCACACCCCAAAAACCTGCAAACAAGTGCAATTTACTAAGTGCTATTGTAAACGACGAGAGAGAGGAGAACGAGAGAGTGTGTGTGTGTGTTTGTTCCAGTCCTATTTCAAACTCTAAATTATTTTAATACTAAGACTCGCCTTGTAAGGTAACGGTTTCAATTGAGATGAATTAGCCCAGTCTGCGCACTAACTTTTTCATGACGAAGTTCCACAGACTTGAAATTACTGTAGTTTTTATTATTATTATTATTATTATGAAGAAGAAGAAGAAAAACCAAGGGATTTTAGCATTAGGATAACAGACTAAAAAGAGTAGAATTGGGCTTTGAGCACTTAAAAAACAGGAAGAGGAGGATAAGAGAAGGCCGGTGAGATGCAGGTGCAGAGAGAAGATGGAAGGAATGAAACATTCCACGTTCATGCTCCTTTTTCTATGTTTATACTGTCTTTGCCATTTATTAATATGGAGGACAAAATGTCTTTTATATGTACAAAAAAAGTAAAAACGGATTATATGCATGGTTTTCTCCTTCTCGCCTGTGCTTGTATTTATTTTGCAAAGACTGCCGGCTCCACAAGGGCTTGAACACACATACTGACTGGGCGTTCTCGCTTACTTTATCATACGGCAGCAGTTTGAACAGATGAGAAAGTACAAATTATATAAATATATAAATATATATATATATATATATATACACAATACAAAACTAATATTTTGAAGTGTTTTTATCTGATAGCTTTTTCAAATCTTGTGGTACAAGTTGTGCATTGTTTTTTGGAGAAGAAACATGAAAAAAAACACAAAAAAAAACATGTTTTTCAATGTCTCTTTTGGTTTGTTTAGTTTTTTTTCTCTTTGGTTCACTGGAGGCTCTGTTCAGCACTTTGAAATCATAAAAAAAAAAACTTCTGATTATTTGAGTGGAAGTGTCGTTTTTCTGTTCACCTCTGTGTAAAAGCGTCAGAAGTGTTTTTCTCTTGTGTTTGTTGTTGGGACTCAGGATGAGACTGAGGGACTCCCCCTTTGTAAAGTTCAAAAAGCATTGACGTGCCAGGTATCCTTACGGTCTAATACCATCAACTACCCTAATATGTGTATGGGGGGGGGGGATTCTGGTCAAGGTCCCCTTTGCATTGAGCTTCAGGCATGAGATTGAGCTGGGGGATGGATTCAGATCATTTTGGGGGATTTTGACCACATCAGGCCCACGGTCCTCGTTAAGCCCCATCGATCCATGTTGTGACATTTCGGTGCAGAGGCGCACTCGCACACACGGCTGCTCTTTCTCTGTCTTCCTCCATCACCCTCCTAATTTGTCTTGGATTGTCGAAAGCAAAGCTCAGCATGCATGGACATATATGCACATAAACGTATCTAGACACACATACTTTTTTTTTTTTTTAAATAGAGAGATAGATAGAAAAGGCTTGGCCATAAACTCATGTACACAGCTGTGTGTGTGTGTATATATGTATATAAATATATAGATCAAAGGCTATTGCTTATAATTAAAATATATATGTAATATATATTTTATAATTATATGTAAAATTTTCTATAACGCATATATATATATATATATATATATATATATATATATATATATATATATATATATATATATATATATATAGAGAGAGAGAGAGAGAGAGAGAGAGAGAGAGAGAGAGAAAGATAGGACATATGTAATCAAAGGCTATTGCTTATAGTTAAAATATAAATAATATATATTTTATAATTATATAATAAATAAAATTCATTGTATATAATTATATGTAAAAATTTCCGTGCTGTCAAATCGATTAATCGTGATTAATCGCGCATCCGCACTTATTCATGTATATATTTAAGAAATATTTGCATGTATATATATATTTATATACATATATAAATATAAACAGTACACACACATTTATTATGTAAACATTAACTTTTATTGTGGATGCGCGATTAATCGCGATTAATCGATTTGACAGCACACCAAAAAATTATAACATATATATACAGTATATATATATATATAATTTTCTATAACATTTAAAATATTTTCTATAACAATATCTAAAACTTTCAGAAGATGTTATAAACACATTCACATTGCCACACACACTTAAGACAGGTGGATGGTAGGTTGGTGAAGCTGTCAGTCTAGAGGAGGGCAGATCGATTCAGAGTGACAGGTAGCCGACCCCCCTGGAGTCTTCATTAAACCCCTGTATTAGAGCTGCAGGGGAGTGACACACACACACACACACACACACACACTCACACATAGCTCATTTCCCTGTAAGTATGGTGTGGGGTGTTTGTGTGGCTCATGATATATTGATTGGCTGTTAGCGAGTGTGTTGAGGGGATCAGCAGGGCTGGACTCACACTGTGTAGTCTGGAAACAAAGCTTTAGCGGAAGAGTGGGACCGGCACTCACACACACACACACACACACATGCAAATCATCTCTAATGCCAAAGAATACATTTGCATTAGCTGAGATCATTCTATATAACTATTTCAAAAATAAAATAAAAGTTTATTAAATTCACGATTTGTCAGGTTATTTATTGATGCTGCTTGATTCTAATATGGAATGAAAATTTAAGAGAAAAAAAGGTTTATTAAATAGACGATTACCTGACAAATATTATATTTGAAAACTTGTATTTGATACATTTATTAATACTGCTTGATGGTGATAGCACATATTAGAATGGTCTTAAATTGAACAATGTATTGACAAAAGCTCTAACTCGACCCTTAAATCTAATCTTAATATTGACCCAGTGATATTGAATTCACCCAATGATAAACCAGTTATGACATTGCATAAAATTGCTGGTCAGCATGAAAGACTTACTATAGTAGATGAAAAAGTCAGCAAAAGATCAAATAGATTTGCATTGAAAGATAAACCTGAGCCATATCTAACAGTTACAGATCACAGATAAATTGAATTGAACACTTTTATAACCACCCAGCAACCATATAGACACCAGTCACATTTTAAGAAAATGAAAACATTTAGTTCTAATATTTTAAACAGACTAGTCCCATATTGTTTTGACATGAAGCATGGGTGTAGGCTGCACTGCCCTGTTTGATCTGTGAGGGGTATTCCAGATTCTAATCACATCTGAAATAATGTGGTCTGGCCTTTTGTGTGATAGGGTTCAAGTGAAGATGATGGTGATATGATGAAGACTGGTCCCTACACAGGCATGTGGTATAACCCCACTAGAGTGGGACTCCCCCTCGGCCGGTAGGGGAGGGACATTCTGAAGAGATGGAGAGCACTGCTTCTTGTCAGAAGTTAAGACTGATTCGCTGAACGTACTGCAAGCTGCCAGGTTGTTGGGTTCAGATTCTCCACTCAAAAGCCCTTTTAGATTCCACCACAAACACTTTCAGTTTTTCCATCCTCCCACTCTTTCTCTCTGTCTTTATGTATGTCACGCTCTCTTTTTCTCGATGTCTCTGCTCAATCAGTGTTTTGTCTATTTAAGATCGCACATTTATGTAAGCATATGTATTATAGTGTATATAGACACGCACACTACTGTTCAAAAGCTTAGGGTTGGTAATATTTTTGGTAAAAATGTTTTTTAAAGAAGTGTCTTGCGCTCACCAAAGCTGCATTTATTTGATCAAAAATACAGGAAAAATAATGTAAAATATTACTGAATTATGTGAAATATGTATATATTAAAATGTATTCCTGTGACAGCAAAGCTGATTTTTCAGCAGCCATTACTCCAGTCTTCTTTGTCATATGATCCTTCAGAAAGCACTCTAATATGCTGATTTAGTGCCCAAGAAGCATTTCTTACCATGATCATTTTTTTTCAAGATTTTTTGATGAGCAGAAAATTCAAAGTAACTACTTTTAATCTTTTGTAACATTATAAATGTATTTAAAGGCGCAATATGTACGATTTTTGGATTAAAATATCCCAAAACCACTAGAACAATGTTATATATTTGTGAACTTACATTATCCCAAATGTTTCCAAGAATGTTTAAATCCAGAGAAATAAGCTATTTTAACTAGGACACGGATCGTGTCCGTGCGTCGCCTATCAATGACATCATACCTGCATATTTTGAAACCATGGAAACACCAAAAGCGCTTTAATATATTATGTGTTTTATATATAGCTCAACACAGCTAGTCAACCCTAACCCTAACCCTAACCCTTATTATAGATTTTTGAACATTTTTATTGTTGTGATGTGCAATGTATATTTTGAGAAAATTAAAAGTTTTTTTTTACCTTTGATGCATGTAAACCTGTTGTTGGAGACAGAACTAAATAAACAAGCGTCTCATAATAGCCTCCGAGCAAATGCACAGAGAAGCATTATAACATAATTTTCAACGCACTCAAATAATGTATCTAATATGATTAAATTGCGCAGCGTACGCATGACCGGAAATGGTCGTCTGCGGCATAATAAAAGCTCCGCGAAATCAAGATGTCATCAAGCTACGCCTTTGTTTTGAATAAGCGACCTTTAGCAGCGAAAAATTACATATTGTGCCTTTAATGTCACTTTTGATCAATTTAATGCATTCTTTAAAAAAATCTTATTGACCCCACCATTTTTAATGTTAGTGTATTTAAGAAAAATAAAATAACATAAAAATGTAATGTGCAAATTGTAATAAATAATGTATAAATAATAAATGCATATTTTTTATTATAAATACAAATTCAAATCTTTGTAGATTTGTATTTATTTATTATGATCAGTCAATTTGAGAGCAGAGGAGTGATTATCAGTCATGTAGATATGGTGGTTTGTACATGTCAAAAAGGCTTATGAAACTTGTCTGCACTGTGGCTTTTCACGCTGGTTGGCTGGTTGTGTGGGTGATTTCTTTGTAGGTTCTTTACAAACTGAAATGGTAGTTACATCTCTATGTCATTCTGTTTGTGTACCTGTGTGTGGCTGGAAAATAAACCCATACAGCCAGAGCTTTTCAAAAAGCCTTTGGGAGACACAGAAATAAAGAAACCCAGAGAGAGAGAATCGGAGAGAGAGGGAAAGGGAGGGAGGGAGGGAGCACACAGTGGGCTTTGGTTGGATCTCAGTGCTCACATGTGGTTAATCCGTTGGTGTTCCCTAAAGCCGGAAACACTGATCATTGGGGCTCTGATGGAAGAGCAGGTGTGCCTTGTGTCTGAATCTTAATTATAAGGTCCTAATATATTTGCATACACAGAAGATAATAACTCATATTGATTGCACATTTAATATACATACTATGCCTAAAAGGCCTGGAGTTGTATTTGCAAAGTCCTGTGACTCTGTGATGCAATTCTGTAATCATTATCTAATCATGCTCTGATAACCTCCTCCTCATTACAAACCTCTGGACAAATTTGTTTTAGACTTTCTTGGCATATGGCAACAGGCTATGTACTGTGCGTTTTTACACAACTCATTGAACATATTGATTTGTAGAAAGATTTTTTTAGGGACATCTTAGAATAAGAAGAGCAGTAGGCTATGTGAGAACTCCACACTTCCAACACTGGGTGAGAAGTATGTATTTAATTTTTTTTTTTTATTATTATTTTTTTTTTTTACAATGATCCCATATTTTTACCTAAAATATATTAGTATATTTTCATTTAACATTATGCAATGTTATTGTATAAATGCCAAGTTAAAGTAAAAATTTGACAAAGGTTCGCATACTAAAGTAGCTAATTTTATATAGGCCTAGGCTATTATAACATTATACCTTAATGTAAAGTTTAACTTTCATATATCAAATAATATCCAGTGTTGCCATTTAATATGAAACAATAAGCATTTTTCGTAACTAAACATTGCAAGAGTTTTATCATCACAATGATAGTAAACATACTATTTTCCCAGCACGTTTACTCTTCTAAAACAGAATTCGTTCCGCATAGTCGGACACATTTTGTCGTTGCACACAGCACAAAGCGAAACCACTGTTTACAAAAACAAAGTTGATGACAGCAACTAAAATCATCGACAGCAGGAGATCATAGTTTACCGTTTTCTCGACAGGTAAGGAAAGAGTTATGTGTAGGAAAGAGAAACTGTAGACGGCAGTTTCAGCATATGTGGTATACAAACACAGCGATAAGAATGAAGTCTCTGTTGAGGGAGTGTAGCAAGCTAGCTGAACTTAGACGCATCTGTTTGCCCTAGGGAATTTATTACTATTGATTATTAAAAGTAAAATTTTAAATACGAGAATATGAACATGAAGTGCCGGTTTGTCAACTAACAATGATAGTTTAACAGCCAGATCTCGCTAAAACGTGATATCTTTGACAGCTGACATAATATTGACATGTGACAGTTACAGTTTAGTTACAGATGTTGTGTGGTTTTACCGTGGTTTCTACTCATATAACATAGTAATAGTAATACCATGTTTTTGGACATTACCAAAAATCAGCACCATGGTATAGAGACTATATCAAAGTACCATTGCCATCTGATACTATAATTGTTACATGATAACGTCCAGCACTTTTATTTTTTACTTTTATTTTACCGTCTCATAGAGAAAAACATTTTGAAATAACCACTCAATATTTACATTTCATCCTGTATTATCTTTAATCGTGTTTTTTTATTATTAATAATTTTGGGAACACTAAGTTACACTATAACACTGTAACTACAATTAAAGCTGCGAGCAGCGATGACGGGCCCAAGCCGGTGGCACCACCACGCCGGTGGCATCAGCTTAACTGTGCACGGCAGGCAATATGCATTTAAACAGGAGAATATTTTAGAATCGCTCGAATATGCCACATTTACCGCAGCAACTGGTGCCACTATCACCACAAGCCACACCCATGATGTAATTTAAATCTAGATTAATTTTAATGTCATAGGATAAAATAGATAAAAGTTATCTTTTCCTGCTCAAAATTTTGTAAGTCCAGAAGGCCAGTATTTAATTCAAGGTGTTTGTAGTTCTTTTTTACTAATTCACACTAAAGTGATAGTTTTTTGTGATAGTCTATGATACGAAAGGGTTAAATTATCATTCCCAGAGAGAAAGGCACACACACAAACTCACAGGGTGAGAGAGACACCCCCCCTCCCCCCCACACACACACGTGCGCGCACACACACTCAAACACACACAGGGTGAGCCTGAGAGTGAGGGGGGAGGGGAAGGACTGAGAGAGAGGCAATCTGCACATTGAACAAGATTCACAAGATTTTAACAACAAAAATAAATAAAATCTAAATGGTGGGAGAAAGTTTTTTTTTATTTCACTCTCTGAAAAAATTATTTTGAATATATTTGAAATCAATATGTGTGGTCCAATATAAAAAATAAATGACAAAATTAATAAATGGAACCAAATCACAGAAACAGCAAAGATGATTTTAATATCAGTGTTAGGTAAGAGTAAGATGCGTGTCTACATTTTATGGAAGTTTATTATAAATAGCCACTTTTATAAAATCATGTGAAATTTATGTTTTAAAACATTTATATTATATCAGTAAATAATTAATTTAAAGACATATGCATCATCCGTGATCTTGGCAAACACATCACATGACGTTTTTATTTCAAGTGAAAGTTATTTGTGATAGCCTATATAAAAAGGGTTAAATTATCATCATCAAGAGAGAAAGTCACACACACACACACACACACACACACACACACACACACACACGCACACACACACACACACACACACACACACACACACACACACACACACACACACGTTTGTTTTTGTGAAATGTGAGGACATTCCATAGGCGTAATGGTTTTTATACTGTACAAACCGTATTTTCTATCCCCTTACACTGCCCCTGCCCCTAAACCTAACCCTCACAGGAGACTGTGCAGTTCACTTTCTGTGAAAAAAAACTTGTTCTGTGTGATTTATAAGCATTTTGAAAAGTGAGGACATGGGGAACGTCCTCATATTTCACCCTCTTTTTGTAATACCTATGTCATACCCATGTCATTATACACATTTGTGTCCTGATATTTCACGAAAACATGCCCACACACACACACACACACACACACACACACACACAGTGATAGAGTGAGAGTGAGGGAGAGGGGGAAAGACAGGCAGAGGGCATTCCATAGACTTAATGGTTTTTATTAGGGGGGTAACGATTCGTTTTAACAACGATACGATTCGTATCACGATTTGAGGTTGTCGATACGATTCAAGGACGATATTGGTTAATTTAGAACGATACGATCCGAAACGATTCAGTGACTTGAAATCGATTCAGTAACTTTTTAGCCAAAAATTGTGTGACTGAAATAAATATCTGGATACTGGTCAGTGCAGATGAAATTTCCAAGATTCCTGTTGTTTCTTGTAAGGGAATCCGGTATATCAATTAATTATGGATATAAACAAACAAGTAAACAACAATTAATGGCAAATGCATTAAAATTTTATTTGAATAAAGTGCAACCAACAGTTTAGGTTGAATTAACAGGAAGATAACCTTTTCTGCTCTCATTTTCAATATTCAATACATATTCAATAAAAGCACAGTAAGTGCAACCAACATTTCAACAGTAGGTTAACCTGCTACTTCTGCTTTTGTTTTCCAACATAAAAATATTACAATATTAATATAAAAAATAAAGTGCAACTAACTTCTCTTCAGGTTTAATTAATAGTAAGTTTACCTGCTACTTTTGCTGTTGTTTTTCAACATTAAAATAATACAAATACAATATTAATATCAAAAATAAAGTGCAACCAACATTTCTTCAGATTGAATAAACTGGCCTGCTACTACTCTCAGTTTAATAAACAAACAATATTTAACAAAAGATAAAATGTAACCAACTACTCTTCAATGACTCTACAGATTTCTTTTTCAAAAATATCACCATGATCTGACCGCAGAACACTTCTCTGTGCGTTCACTATGTCGCCAGCAGTGCTAAAAACTCGCTCTGCTGGCACACTGGTGTCAGGAATGCACAGGTAACAAGCAAGGGTTGAAAGTACAGGTAGCTCTTTCTCCTGGTGGCTTGATAATTTCTCGCTCGTTGGCTTCTCCTCTGCCATGCGCCATGCTATGTTTTGTTTTCTCAAGCCCCGTTCACACCGCCAGCAACACGCAGCGACAAAGCGACACAATCCCATTCATTTCAATGAGCGCTGCTGCAGGTGCGTTGCGATGATGTCACAGATAGGCAGACTGAATCGAGTAACGTTTAACGCCTTTATCATTAAAAGTGCTAAGAAAAAACATCCATATAAAGTCTGACGTGCTTAAATCCAATGCGTTATTTCCTATGATCGATACAATCGATTGATTACCTTTTAAAACGATGTTAGATCGATATATGTCGTCCGGAAGGCCAACTTGCCGAGCACAGATCGATGTAGTTAGATCATAGGAAAATAAATCGATACATCGATGTAGTAGATGAATCGTTACACCCCTAGTTTTTATACTGTACAAACTGTACATTCTATCCCCCTACACTACCCCTAAACCTACATATCACACACACACACACACACACACACACACACACACACACACACACACACACACACACACACACACACAGGGCCGTTTGAAGAAATTTGGGGGCCCCAAGCAAAATGGACATAGAGACTGTCCATAAAATTTGAAAACATTTGCAAAAAACACCACTGTATCATTAAAAAAAAAATTGTAAACCTTTAACCATTTTTAAAACATCTATAAACATTACATAGATAGACAGACCAGATATTCCTAACACTTTGGGAATACTTAAGGGTTACTAGTTGGTTTGTAAACTGTCTATAAACATTATCTAGATGGTTATTATAAAGTTGCAACAGATGACTATAATACCTTGATAAATAGTTAATAAACAGTATCAGTAAAACATGTGGGTTGTCCTGATACTGTACTTCAAAATGTAACAGTGTAAAAATTGCCACAGAATAAAGTAATTGTTCAAGATCCATTGGTAACTTATAAAAATAATGTCATATTTGCAAACTGTCACTACCGTATATATCCCGACACTAGCACACTAAGATAAGCTATGAAAAAAAATAATGTTCCTCTGCCTCTTTCTGGTTAAATAATGTTTATAATAATTGTTAATATAGCATGCTATATTAACTATTCCAGGTTATTTATGCATAGCATAAATACTAGTTAGTATAGCATGCTATGCCACTTTCATAAAAACATATTACAAAGCTATAGCAATCTCATGTAATTTCGTCTGTTCGAAAAAAAAAAAGTTGCTCTAACTGTTCGTTACAAGCAGCATTTGCCGTCAGGCAGGTAACGATAGCTAACATAAACATATTTTTGCTAGCCTACCTGCTGCAAACTTACACCATTTTTGTACAAGACAAGTAGAGCTATTTTATCCAGTGTAATTTATCACATACCGCTATCTTGTTTTTTTTCTTATCCTCCTCTTCCTTTCTCTATTTTCTTTTTCTGGCTTCCTGAAGCATAAAATTCCGCTTCAAATCCGAGGATGTTTTGTATTTTGCCGCAGCAGAGATCGCGTGGTTGGCTGGCTGCTGTCAGCGACTACTGAGAGGGGGCCTTTTAAGGGGGATCCCGATAACAGTGTCATTGCACTTTACTGCATTGACTATCAATGGGGCGCTCACACAGTTTGTCGTTTCATTTTATTCTTAACCTGTCGCTGTCTTGGGGCCCCAGGCCAGCTCGGGGCCCCAAGCAATTGCTTGGTTTGCCTGCCTTGTCGCGACGGGCCTGGTGTGTGTGTGTGTGTGTGTGTGTGTGTGTGTGTGTGTGTCAGTGTCCCTTGATTAGCGGACATGAGACGCATCCACACAGACAGGACACTGACACACACACACACACACACACACACACACACACACACACACACACACACACACACACACATACACACACACACAGACAGGACACTGACACACACACACACACACACACACACACACACACAGACAGGACACTGGCATACAGCGCGCTCTCTTGTGTCTTGTCGCGCTTGGAAGCATTTACATGAATAGGAGCGTGATCATGTAACGCTAAGCAAAAATGGATATAAAAACGGACGCGGTGTTATTTGCGTTAAATATTTTTAATGCGTTAAGCTTCCGTTTCACGTTGACCGAGTTTGGTGGAGATTGAATAAATCGCCTACGAGGAGAACGTAAAAACTCAGACCCTGAATTATACAAATATTCACGTTCAAACAAAAACTTTCTGTGAAAAAAAGACACTTATAAACAGACACTTGTAGAAAATAATGTGAATTTTGTTTTAAAATAAATTTGAACTATGCCAGTAAATAATGAATTTAAAGACAAATGTGTCAAAAGTGATCTTTGCAAACACAGCACATGACCTTAAAGCACATGTATAGAAAACACACTCACACTCCTCTGTTTTAAAAAAGAGTTCTGTCTGAATGAGTACATGGAATCACGGCTGTCAGGTGATAAGATAATTAGTCCAGAGATGTTTTTTCAAGAATTACTTTTTGTAATTGCAATTTTTTTAACTATCCACTCACCTAATTTAATATATATTTTTGTTATAGCTTATGATTATATATTTTTATTTTATTGCTCAACAGTAGTTCTCATCGCCGATGAGGTCTTTAAATATTTTGAGAAGGTCTTAAAAAAGTCTTAAAAAGGTTTTAAAATTTACTTCAGGATTCCTGCATATACCCTGCATATGCATCATACGTGATCTTGGCAAACACAGCACATGACGTTTTTATTTAAAATTAGAAAGTTTTAAATTAGTTAAATTAGATTAGTTAAATTAGAAAGTTGTCCGGCTCGAAGAGAACAATATATGTACGGGGACACATGAAATGTCTACAAATGTATGTCCTCAGAAATCACAGAAGCACACACACACACACACACACACACACACACACACACACACACACACACACACACACACACACACACACACACACACACACACACACACACACACACACACACACACACACACACACACACACACACAGAGAGAGAGAGAGAGAGAGAGAGAGAGAGAGAAACAAGGTTTTTTTTTATCCTGCTTCAAAACTAAGACAATGCTGCCATCTTGTGTTCATTGAGGGAAGGGCAGCACACATTCCCCTTTTTTGTCCTTATTTAATCCCTCGGCATGGCAACACCGTTTGAGATATCCAAAATCCGTTCGCATTTTAGCATCTTCCGTATCTTTGTTTCATGTTGACCGAGTTTGGTGGAGATTGAATAAATCGCCTACGAGGAGAACGTAAAAACTCAGAGCCTGAATTATACCAATATTCACGTTCAAACCAAAATATCTGACTTCCTGTTGGTCGGAGCTAATGACTGTAAATTAGAAAGTTGACTGACTGACATCTCTGATGTGTGTGTTGAGTTTCAAGCAGTTTCAAGCAATTTCAAGCATGCTAAGAGCCTCAGAACAACACTGCTACCTTTTAGTGAGGGGAGGGCAGACAGAGAATAAATATTCAGAAGAAATAAAATAAATATATTGATCTGAAAAATAGTATGATTATTTTAAAGCTATTTGGTTACATTTTAATAAAACATTGTTTTAGTATGTTTTTAAACACACACACATACACGTTGTAATACCAGTGTAATACCCATGTCATTATACAAATTTGTGTCCTCATAAATCACAAACAAGAGAGAGAGAGAGAGAGAGAGAGAGAGAGAGAAACAAGTTTTTTTTTATCCTGCTTCAAAACTAATACAATGCTGCCATCTTGTGTTCATTGAGGGGAGAGCAGCAGACACAGAGAATTTCTGTTCCCCTTTTTTGTCCTTATTTAATCCCTTGCCATGGAAACACCGTTTGAGATATCCAATATCCGTTCACATTTTAGCATCTTCAGTATCTTTGTTTCATGTTGACCGAGTTTGGTGGAGATTGAATAAATCGCCTACAAGGAGAACGTAAAAACTCAGACCCCGATTTAACCAAAAATTTACCTTCAAACCAAAATATCTGACTTCCTGTTGGTCGGAGCTAATGACTGTAAATTAGAAAGTTGTCCGGCTCGATGAGGTCAATATATATACTGAGTTTGGTGATTGTAGATGAAACGAAGCCCTTCACTTTTGTCAAAAGGTGGCGCTAGAGAGCCCCTCATCCCCGCCCGTTTCTGAGGCTTTGCCCATGTGTACTGACTGACATCTCTGATGTGTGTGTTGAGTTTCAAGCAGTTTCAAGCAATTTCAAGCATGCTAAGAGCCTCAGAACAGCCAAAAGATTATTAAACTTTGACACGTTGCCATGGCAACAGTATTTGAAATTTCAGGAATCCATTTCATACGTCTCTATCTGTCATGTTTTCACATTATACTGATGAAGTTTGAAATAAATCTGGTGAAAATAAGATGGTGATTCAAAGCATTTTTGAAAGTGACACACTTCCTGCTGCCAGTTGGTGGCGCTATAACTTTGACTCACAAAAGTCATATCCATGTGATCGGCCTCTTACAACGAACACACAGCTGAAGTTTCATCCAAACCAGTCAATGTTTGCACAAGTTATTACACACTTCCTGTTTCCCTTTTCTCGCCATAAATTCGTTGCATCGCCACGGCCAGACTTTTCGAGATATCAAAAATCCGCTCGCAATTTAGCATCCTGGATATGTTCTCTTCATGCTGACCGAGTTTGGCAATGATCGAAACAATGGCCTCGGAGGAGTATATTAAATTCCAGAGCATGCGTTTTCCGAACAACCCATAATAGCTCACTTCCTGTTGGGCTGACACATAACTATGAGCACGAAAGTTGTTCGGCCCGATGAGATCTAAATGTGTACCAAGTTTCATACATGTACGTGCAAGTGTGTTTGATATATGGACCAAGTTTTCAGACCCCACTTAAGGGGGCGCTGTCGAGCCCCCCTGCCACGCCCGGGTACCAGCTTCAGCCCGGCTCTGATGGCCGCGCATTCCGACGCCTGTGCGAAGTTTCAAGAGTTTTCGAGCATGTTAAGTGCCCCAAAAGTACCCGAGAAGTCGAAAAAAAAAAAAAAAAAAAAAAAAAAAAAAAAGAATTAAAGCTGCGAGCAGCGATGACGGGCCCAAGCCGGTGGCACCGCCACCCCGGTGGCATCAGTTTAACTGTGCACGGCAGGCAATAGGCATTTAAAATGGGAAAACATAAAAGGACTATGTCAAAGTCATCTGAATTCACCACATTAACTGCAGCAGTTGGTGCTGCTATGACCACAAACCACAACAGCCACATCTATGAGATCAATTAAATTTATATGAATTTCATGTCAGATTATGTCAAAGGTCAAATTGGAATGAGTTCAGAATACCATTCGAATGCTGATGTTGTTTTATTCTAACACTTCTCTTCATGTGTTTTTGAGCTACCTTAGCTACCATTTGTGCACCAATCTTATGCACCATAAAACATGCTTTAATTTCAATATGGGTGGTCCAATAAAAATTTTTTAATAAAAAATGTATAAATGGAGCCAAATCACAGAAACTGCAAAGATGATTTTAATATCAGTGTCAGGTAAGAGTAAGATGCGTGTCTACATTTTATGGAAGTTTATTATAAATAGCCACTTTTATAAAATCATGTGAAATTTATGTTTTAATACATTTATATTATATCAGTAAATAATTAATTTAAAGACATGTGCATCATACGTGATCTTGGCAAACACATCACATGACGTTTTTATTTCAAGTGATAGTTATTTGTGATAGCCTATATGAAAGGGTTAAATTATGATCAAGAGAGAAAGTCACACACACACACACACACACACACACACACACACACACACACACACACACACACACACACACACACACACACACACACACACACACACACACACACACACACACACACACACACACACACACACACACACACACACACACACACACACACACACAATGATAGAGTGAGAGTGAGGGGGAGGGGAAGGACTGAGAGAAAGGCACACACACAAACTCACAGGGTGAGAGAGAGACCCCCCCCCCCCTCCCCACACACACACACACAGATAGAGAGGGGGAAGGGGAAAGACAGGCAGATGGCATTCCATAGACTTAATGGTTTGTATACTGTACAAACTGTACATTCTATCCCCCTACACTACCCCTAAGCCTACATATCGCACACACACACACACACACACCATAGCTGTCAACCCTCCCGTTTTTTCCGGGTTTCTCACGTATTTTAGCTCTTTTCCCGCTGTCTTCCCGTTTTAGTATTTTCCCGTAAAATATCCCGTATTTTTACGTTCTGATTGTGTTAACTCAGAACACGCAACTATCTGGTTTAGTGCCAGAAGACGCGAATGAGAAGTCGCGCGCACTGTGAGAAAATTTTCCGTGCACTCATCCGAGAGCGCGCACACGTCTCTCAGCGCGCAAATATTGAGTTCTCTTTCAAGTCTTGCTCTTGAATGGACAAACTCACGCAAAAAGTATGTCAACATATTGATGAGTATTCTAGCAGACATAGTCTGTATATGGCTTAAGTAAGCTTTATACAGTCCAGAAAAGAGGACGCATATCCGAGGTCTTAAAGGGGCAGTAGCCTTTACTGCTGTCTGTTTAATGTCAAACAAAAGACAAGGGCATCACTCACTGCTCTTGATTGAATAACTTTTGTAAGTTTAATAGGATTAATCTTTAATTTATACAGTCATATATGCAATGTTATTTTACATTTGATCAATTTCTGTAGGCCTACCTGAAAACTAATGTTAGACGTACCTGAAAAACCTGAAAAGCATAGTTTATTTTATTAGTATCTTTGCTCAATAGTATTTATTTGTGCTGCTGCTTGTATTTAAATGATTTGTTCTTATTATTTTCTTTTGTTTTATTTGACAGTAGTCCTTTTTTCCCTGAACATAGCAAATACTGAACCGTACCGAAACGGTGAACCTTAAACCGTGATACAAACCGAACCGTGAGCAATCTGTACCGTTACACCCCTAGCGTAACGTATGATAAAATGACTGAAAAAAGGTTGGGAAACACTGGCTTAGGCTACTATCGAAGAAGAAGAAGACAGTTGCAGCCGCGCGGTTGGGAGGAAGAGGGAAAAAGTAGCGGGAAGTAAACTTCAAGGAGAGTATAGTAATAATAAATGATAATAAATGGAATAAATAAATAATAAATGAAAATAATAAATGTTATATTTACCCATGGCCTTCCCTGTTATACAGAAATGTAATAGTTATCAAACCTTCCTTAACTGTATAAATAATAAATGAAATATAGATGAATCATCATTAAAGCTACAATTTTCTCTGTTCCCGTTGTTCTTTGATGAACATTAATGACAGGCTGACTCCACAAAATGACTCTAATTTGCCTCTTTGAAAAATAATTCTCTAATTTAACCTTATTACTATACTAATTGTAATATAAATAATACAAATATTAGAAGAAAAATATTTTAAGTGGTCATTATTGACAATAAATATTGCACAACTAGTATTTAGTACCAAAAGATCTCCTCAAAATATTCAATAAATATTATTGAACTAAAATATAGAACATTTATTTAATTGAAAAATAGTTAAGGTGTATGGTCACATTTGACCATCAATTAGTATGAGTATGACCAATTAGTATGGAATACCTGAAGGCTAAGTACAATAAAAAACATTAACATTAATGTTAACATTGTTGCATTACTCTCCATTATAAAACGATCCTGTATGGTTGATGTAATAATCAATGCACACTATGCTGTACTGTTTACCAAAACTTGCTGCAAACCCCTGTAAAGTGGAGCTGTTGTGTATCAAGCCATTCAAATGTATTGACACAGCGCTAGAAGTATTGAGTTCCCTTTCGAACGGTCAGTTCGTACTGCGTCTTTAAGACGCTATGGGGGGATAGGTTCTCCTATTCTCGAATACTGAAGCATTTATAAAATCACGCAGTGCTACTGCACAGTCAAAACGGAGTCGAGACTACTCGCGCGCTATTGGCTGGCCAGTGGCAACTGCATGAACCAATGGCAGAACAGCGTATCTGAGCGAGCCTATGGGCGCTAAGCCCGAGACGCTGAACACAGAAGCCCGCGAACTGAGCGTAAAAGCCCGCGAAGGGCGCCCTTAAAATACGCTGTAATGCCCCAAAAACGTCAGATTTTTCTCCTTCAGCGAAGTTTTCTAATCCTCGCTGATACCTTTTTCTGAAGCTTACCGTGAAAGACGAGCCGTCAGCGGAATTGAGCCAGCCAGCCCGGACCTTGAGAGTCGGTCTGTCTTCAGCGCTCTCATCCAGCATCCGCGAGCTGTCGCTCCTTCTCCCCTGCGCTCGCCGGTGAAAAACACTTCGGTGTATCCTTGAGTACAATTAAGAATACACATGTCACAATTTTGTATTAGGTGCAGCACAACTCTGCATCAGGAGGATGCCCATGATCAGTGCATTACCTGTCTGGGCAAGGCCCACGCTGACACTGCTCTCTCTGGGTCCGGCTGCTCCCACTGCGAGAGCATGCCCATCTCCTCCCTCCGTTCGCGGATCGCGTTCTTCTCAGAGCGCGACCCCGCCCCTCGCGCTCTCCCGCTCCCTTTCCCGTCCGAACCCCGGCGGAAAAAGCGGCGGAGCCAGAGGGCTGACTATACTGAGGCGGGCGAGCTCACGTCGGCCCAGTGCCCGCGTGCCTCGTCCCCGCCTCAGAGAGACGTTTCCCCAGTAACGTTCTCTCGTTTAGACCTGCTTCCTCCGCTCGACGCCGAGGACCTGGTCTCATTCGGCGGCAATGATGAGGACGATCCACACGACGGCTCCGTGTCCCTCGTCGCCTCCGATGCCGAGGAATGGTCGGGCTCCGTTGGCGACCCCACCCCCTCGACATCTCAGCAGCGGAATGACGCGGCTAAGGCTGGTGCGGACACCGAGCTCATCCGTGTCCTCCATAAGGCCGTTGGCGAGCTGGGCCTGGATTGGGCAGCCCCTGAAGAGCCCACACCTAGCCGTCTCGATGAATGGTACCTCCCGGGGCGCCAGCAGGCCCCTCGGCAGAGAGCGGCCCCATTTTTCCCTGAGGTGCACCAGGAGCTGGCGAAGTCATGGCGCGCTCCCTACTCCGCTCGCCTCCGCCCATCCACCTCGCACGCGCTCTCCACCATTGACGGCGCAGTCGAGAAGGGCTATGAGAAACTCCCACCGCTCGAGGAGTCGGTGGCTGCACACCTCTGCCCGCCCTCCGCGATAGGCTGGAAGCCCAAAATCGCGCACCCTTCGAAGCCCTGCCGTACCACGGCGGCCTTGGCGAATAGGGCCTATGCTTCCGCCGGCCACGCAGGCTCCGCTCTCCACACGATGGCGGTCCTGCAGGTATTCCAGGCGAAGCTCCTTCGGGCTATGGACGAGTCCGGTCCAGACCAGGAGGTGTTTCGTGACCTCCGAAGCGCCACAGATCTGGCCCTTCGAGCTACGAAGGCCACCGCCCAGGCCATCGGCAGGTCGATGGCTAGTCTCGTGGTGTTAGAGCGGCACTTGTGGTTAAACCTCACGGAGATCAAGGAGGCCGATAAAACTGCCTTCCTCGACGCTCCCATTTCTCCGAATGGTCTGTTCGGTCCCGCGGTGGACGGTTTCGCGGAACGTTTCACCACGGCGCAGAAAGCGTCCCAGGCGATGAGCCATTTTCTGCCTAAAAGAGCCAGCGCCGCCTCTTCAACTCGGCCGAGAGCTCCGTACCAGCAGCAGCAACCGCAGCGCAGATCTGCGACCGCGACCACACCCGCGCTCGCTCCCGTGCAGCCCCGCCCACCTTATGACCAACGTCAACGTCAGCGTCATCACCAGGCAAAGCGCTTCCCACCGAAGCGTCAGGGCCCCAGACCTAAGATCACGCTGGACCCTGATCACAGGAAGCAGTCCTGACCGGCTGCTCAGGAAGAGAGGAGGGGTGAGCTCCGCCCAAGTTGGTCCGCCCCCCAAAAGACTCCGAATTCTCTCCCCGCGGCCCGTTTTTGTTCCGGCCCGGGAGAAACATATTGTGTTTATAAAAAATGTGAGCAGCGAGCCCGCGCTTGCGCGCGCTCCACTGCACTCTGCCGCTGTTATTGCGTGTTCAATAAAGAACTTGAATGTTCAACAAATGAGTCTTCTTTCTCTTCCGCACCACACGACGGTCGGCGCGCGGCAAAACGCGCCGCCGTTCGACACTATAAAACCCCTGTGCAACTGGGCAGAGGCTTGGAAAGCAATCCCTGGTGTGTCACAGTGGGTTATAGAAACAATTCAACTAGGCTATTCGCTCCAATTTGCTCGCAAACCACCGCGATTCGCGGGCATAACTTACACTTCAGTGAAGAGCAACGTAACCCACGTCCTCAAAACCGAAGTGGAAAGCCTATTGATGAAAGGAGCTATAGAGGCGGTGCCTGCAGCTCAAAGCGAGTCAGGGTTTTACAGCCGTTACTTCCTGGTTCCCAAGAAAGATGGCGGCCTCAGGCCCATCTTAGACCTCAGACATCTGAACAAGGCTCTTATCAAACGGCCGTTCAGAATGCTGACATTAAAACAAATCATTGCGCAAATCCGCCCGATGGATTGGTTTTTCTCAGTAGATCTGAAAGATGCCTACTTTCATATCCAAATTATCCCACGTCACAGACCATTTCTGAGATTCGCGTTCGACGGGAAGGCCTACCAGTACACAGTCCTGCCATTTGGCCTGTCTCTAGCACCCCGCACTTTCACAAAGTGTATGGATGCAGCTCTCTCCCCTTTAAGACAAATGGGAATGCGCATTCTGAACTACCTCGACGACTGGCTCATACTGGCCCAGTCGGAGGAAGAGCTACAATCTCACAAATCTGTGCTACTCAGCCATCTAGAATGCCTGGGTCTCAGAATAAATACAGCCAAGAGCTCGTTGCTTCCCAGACAGAGGATCTCTTTTCTGGGAACGATTTTAGACTCAGCCCAAATGAGGGCGTGGCTGTCAAACGAACGTGCGCTGACTACACAGCAGCTTGCACACTCGTTCAAAACAGGAACCAACAGACCCCTGAGAATTTTTCAGAGAATGCTAGGCCTTATGGCATCAGCTTCTCCAGTACTTCCGCTGGGTATGATGCAAATGCGCCCCCTGCAGTACTGGCTGAAATCACGGGTTCCTCCCCAAGCGTGGCATTCAGGCCAGCTTTGGATCAAAGTGGGCCGCGGCTGTGTCAAAGCCTTGGCCCCGTGGTCGAATCCCCGCCTCTACGAGTCAGGGGTGAGCTTGGGAACAGTTTCCAGACGGATGGTGGTCACCACAGATGCCTCCAACACGGGTTGGGGTGCTCTGTGCGAGGGCGAACCTGCCTTCGGCTCATGGTCGAACGCGGAGTCACGGTTGCACATAAACTGCCTAGAAATGCTGGCAGTGGTGCTAGCCCTCGAGACTTTCTCACCACGTCTTTTGGGTCATCACGTCCTAGTCCGTACGGACAACACGACAGTGGTCTCCTACGTAAATCGCCAAGGCGGGCTCAGGTCGAGATGGCTCAACCAACAGGTCAGACATCTCCTCCTATGGGCAAAAGACAGAATGCATTCGCTAAGAGCAGTGCACGTGCCGGGCAGACTGAACCAGGGAGCAGACATGCTCTCCAGGGGCCTCGTGTCCCCGGGGGAATGGTCCCTTCATCCCCAAACGGTTCAAATGATATGGAATGTTTTCGAGAGGGCAGAGGTCGACCTCTTCGCCTCCGAAGACAACTGTCATTGCCCAATTTATTTTTCAAAGAGCAAGGATGCGCTGGCCCACGAATGGCCCAGCTGCCTGCTTTATGCTTTTCCACCAGTACCGCTTATTCCCCAGGTCTTAAAAAGAATCAGGGAATGCGGGCACACAGTCCTGCTAGTGGCTCCACTCTGGCGAACCCACCACTGGTTTCCCGAGCTGATTCAGCTGCTATCAGCATCCCCTTGGCCAGTCCCGCTGAGAAAAGATCTCCTATCTCAGGCGAACGGGACAATATGGCACCCCCGTCCCAAACTATGGGCGCTACATGTTTGGCCCCTCAAGGGGAGCTCGAGAACCTCCCAGTGAGTGTCCTGAACACCATCGGTGAAGCTAGAGCCCCGTCTACTAGACGTCTCTATGCCCTTAAATGGTCAGTGTTTTCTGACTGGTGTTCAGCCAGGAACCATAACCCAGTGTCATGTGAGATATCACAGATACTTGTTTTTCTACAAGAGATGTTGGATGCAGGACGCACTCCATCCACACTCAAAGTCTACACGGCAGCCATTGCCGCATCTCATATGCCTATAGCTGGCCAATCAGTAGGCAGGCACGACATGGTCATAAAATTCTTAAAGGGAGCTAGGAGGCTTAACCCTCCTCGCCCTCCTACGGTGCCATCCTGGGATCTTTCTTTGGTCCTACGAGCACTAAAAGGACCTCCCTTCGAGCCAATGCAGACGGCTGAACTAAAACCGCTTTCACTGAAAACCGCCCTGCTATTAGCATTGGCATCAGTTAAGCGTGTTGGTGACATTCAAGCGCTCTCCGTGAACGCATCATGTCTAGAATTTGGCCCAGGTGATTCTAAAGTCATACTCAAACCAAGACATGGCTATGTGCCTAAAGTGCTTTCAACACCGTTCAAAGCACAGGTAATCACTCTTTCTGCTCTTCCACCCTCCGAGGATGAGAGACAGTTACACCTGCTCTGCCCTGTTAGGGCGCTCAGAGCATATATTGAGCGGTCCTCCCACTTTAGGCAGTCGGAGCAGCTCTTTGTAAGCTTTGGTGGCCGCACTAAGGGACTGCCGGTCACCAAGCAAAGTCTAGCCAGATGGCTAGTTGACGCAATAGCGCTAGCATACGATACTATGGGCCTTCAATGTCCCATAGGTGTCAAAGCTCACTCCACTAGAGGCATGGCCTCCTCCTGGGCGTGGTCTAGTGGAGTGTCTATTGGTGACATCTGTAGATCGGCAGGCTGGTCCTCACCATCTACTTTTACCAGATTCTACAGCCTAGAAGTCCCTGCACTGCAGGCACAGATCCTTGCTGTATAATAATAAGTATTAACGGGTAACCCGTCCTTATTAGTTAAGCATCTGGGTCTTCATATGCTCAATGCATAACTTAAATTTTTCCCCTTAAATTGCTGGCCTCTATGAGCCCAGTATGAAAAGGGAGATATATATATATATAAATATATATCATGACATGTCAATAACTCTAGTCTTGGGCCCCCTTATAGTGCTCAAACTGAGGGAGTACATACCATTGCGCTTCATAGCACGGCGGGATTAAATAGGCCCCCATAGCGTCTTAAAGACGCAGTACGAACTGACCGTTCGAAAGGGAACGTACTCGGTTACTTAACGTAACCTCGGTTCCCTGAGATAAGGGAAGGAGTACTGCGTAGACTGCCGTGCAATGGCGCTAAAACAACGGGTGACCTTCGCTTCAGTCGAATTAACCTGACGTTTTTGGGGCATTACAGCGTATTTTAAGGGCGCCCTTCGCGGGCTTTTACGCTCAGTTCGCGGGCTTCTGTGTTCAGCGTCTCGGGCTTAGCGCCCATAGGCTCGCTCAGATACGCTGTTCTGCCATTGGTTCATGCAGTTGCCACTGGCCAGCCAATAGCGCGCGAGTAGTCTCGACTCCGTTTTGACTGTGCAGTAGCACTGCGTGATTTTATAAATGCTTCAGTATTCGAGAATAGGAGAACCTATCCCCCCATAGCGTCTTAAAGACGCAGTACTCCTTCCCTTATCTCAGGGAACCGAGGTTACGTTAAGTAACCGAGTACGATTTCTGTGAAGCACGACTGCGCGCGCCGCCGGGAGATGATAGAGCATGTCGCAACTCCGAATGGTTTTTCAACACTCTGGCTTTAACTGTTATGCCATATTAGCGCCAAAACGCTATTTATTGTTTGAATTTCGCATTAAAACTTTAAAAAATGTAAAAGCTTAGACATTGTTTAATATCAAAAGCAGGTTTGGCAATTTGGCGTGAGATTAAGTTGGGCAGCGTGAGAGCGTGAGACAGAGCCTGAAAGCGTGAGTGTCACGCCAAATGCGTGAGAGTTGGCAACCCTAGGCAAAAGAGAACTCGATGTGAGCAGGAAACTGACGCGAGTCTATCTATGCATCGAGTGTGTGTGTGTGTGTGTGTGTGTGTGTGTGTGTGTGTGTGTGTGTGTGTCAGTGTCCCTTGAATAGCTGACATGAGACGCATCTACAGAGATAGGACACTGACACACACACATACACATACACACACACACAGACAGGACACACACACACACACACACACACAGACAGGACACTAACACACACACAGACAGGACACTGGCATACAGCGCGCTCTCTTGTGTCTTGTCGCGCTTGGAAGCATGTACATGAATAGGAGCGTGATCATGTAACGCTAAGCAAAAATGGATATAAAAACGGACGCTGTGTTATTTGCGTTAAATATTTTTAATGCGTTAAGCTTCCGTTTCACGTTGACCGAGTTTGGTGGAGATTGAATAAATCACCTACGAGGAGAACGTAAAAACTCAGACCCTGAATTATACAAATATTCACGTTCAAACAAAAACTTTCTGTGAAAAAAAGACACTTATAAACAGACACTTGTAGAAAATAATGTGAATTTTTTTTAAAAATAAATTTGAACTATGTCAGTAAATAATGAATTTAAAGACAAATGTGTCAAAAGTGATCTTTGCAAACACAGCACATGACCTTCTGTAAAGCACATGTATAGAAAACACACTCACACTCCTCTGTTTTAAAAAAAGAGTTCTGTCTGAATGAGTACATGAAATCACGGCTGTCAGATGATAAGAATTGCAACTCAAATGTGATTTAGAAAATGAGTTCTGTAGTGATATAGTGTCATAGTTCATGTCCACATTAACCACTACGTTGTAATACCAATAGCCATGTCATCATACACATTTGTGTCCTCATAAATCACATAAGCAAGCACAGAGAGAGAGAGAGAGAGAAAGGGAGTTTCAAAAATAATACAACACTGCCCCCTTTTGGTGATAGAGGGGAGGGCACACAAACAGTCAAAAACATTATTAAACTTTGACATGTTGCCATGGCAGCATTATTTGAAATATCAGGAATTCATTCATATGTCTCTATCTGTCATGTTTTCACATTATACTGATGAAGTTTGAAGTCAATCGTGTGAAAATAAGATGGTGATTCAAAGCATTTTTGAAAGTGACACACTTCCTGCTGCCAGTTGGTGGCGCTATAACTTTGACTCACAAAAGTCATATCCATGTGATCGGCCTCTTACAACGAACACACAGCTGAAGTTTCATCCAAATCAGTCAATGTTTGCTGACGTTATAACACACTTCCTGTTTCCCTTTTCTCGCCATAAATTCGTTGCTTCGCCACGGCCAAACCATTTGAGATATCAAAAATCCGCTCGCAATTTAGCATCCTGGATATGTTCACTTGATGCTGACCGAGTTTGGCAATGATCGAAACAATGGCCTCGGAGGAGTATATTAAATTCCAGAGCATGGGTTTTCCGAACAACCGATTATAGCTCACTTCCTGTTGGGCTGACGCATAACTATGAGCACGAAAGTTGTTCGGCCCGATGAGATCTAAATGTGTACCAAGTTTCATACATGTACGTGCAAGTGTGTTTGATATATGGACCAAGTTTTCAGACCCCACTTTAGGGGGCGCTGTCGAGCCCCCCTGCCACGCCCGGGTACCAGCTTCAGTCCGGCTCTGATGGCCGCGCATTCCGACGCCTGTGCGAAGTTTCAAGAGTTTTCGAGCATGTTAAGTGCCCCAAAAGTACCCGAGAAGTCGAAAAAAAAAAAAAAAAAAAAAAAAAAAAAAAAAACAAAGAATAATCTGAGGAAGAACAATAGGGCTCTGCGCCCTTTCAGGGCTTGGGCCCTAATAATCTGAGGAAGAACAATAGGGCTCTGCGCCCTTTCAGGGCTTGGGCCCTAATAAGGTTCCAGTTGTACTACATTAGGTAACATGAACGGTGAAAAATACTTATTAGTTAACATAAACTAATGATGAAAAATACTTCTGAAGCATTAATCTAAGTTAATGTTAATTGCAACATTTTATTACGAGTTTTATCTGTTAAATTATTTAATAGACCTGAGTTCACATGAACTAACAACGGTTGCATTTTTATTAAACAGTCCTTCCAGAAAAATGCGGCTTTTTTTGTGATTGTTGCGGGCAAAAATCCTTGATTATGCGGCACGTTTTCTTAAAAAATGCGTTGGAAAATGCGGGATATTTATGCAATTTTATGCTGCGGTTTGATGAAAAAGAGAAAAAAAGCACTACATCACAGAAAGTGCTGGGAATATTTAAGTTCTCATCTTATTTTATTGAAGACCTTAAAGGGTTAGTTCACCCAAAAATGAAAATTCTGTCATTAATTACTTACCCTCATGTCGTTCGACACCCGTAATGATTCGGATCGCGTGTCAAACCGCCAAACTGCTGAAATTTGGCGATCCAAACTGCTGATTCGACTCACTGATTCATAACGCTTCGAAGCTTCATGATGCCTTGTTTTGAAATCGTCATCACTATACAAGTCGTTATTTAGGGTTTTTTTGCGCACAAAAACTATTCTCGCCGATTCATAAAGTTATTTTAGAACCACTGTAGTTAGATGGACTTTGTAACGACGTCTTTAATACCTTTTAAGGGTCTTGAGAGTGAACCGTGCATTGTGTCAATGGAGGCCTTTCAGAGCCATCAGATTTCAACTAAAATATCTTCATTTCTGTTCCGAAGATGAACGGAGGTCTGACGGGTGTCGAACGACATGAGGGTAAGTAATTAATGACAGAATTTTCATTTTTGGGTGAACTAACCCTTTAATAAACATATGGCTCAAATTTACAAAACAGTTCTGTAGCTTTACAACAGGAATATGCTACAACTTCTGAAAAAATGAATAAATATCTTCCTGTTTTACAGAGGTAGCTATACAAAACAGACATTTGAGTGCTTCCAATGCACAAAGTGCAATCTCTTAAAGGGTTAGTTCACCCAAAAATGAAAATTCTGTCATTAATGACTTCCCCTCATGTCGTTGGACACCCGTAAGACCTCCGTTCATCTTCAGACACAAATGAAGATATTTTAGTTGAAATCCGATGGCTCAGAAAGGCCTCCATTGGCACAATACACTTTACACTCTCAAGACCCATTAAAGCCAATAAAGACGTTGTTACAAAGTCTACAGCGGCTCTACAATAACTTTATGAAGCGACCAGAATAGTTTTAGTGCTAAAACCTAAATAGCGACTTATATAGTGATGACCGATTTCAAAACACAGCATCATGAAGCTTCGAAGCCTTATGAATCAGTGAGTCGATTCATGATTCGGATTGCGTGTCAAACTGCTGAAATGCGTGACTTTGGCGATCCAAATTGCTGAATCGACTCACTGATTCATAACGCTTCGAAGCTTCATGATGCTGTGTTTTGAAATCGGTCAACACACCGGGAAACTGCTTTGCGCGGTCTTTTGCTGTTATTTTTGTTGGCAAATGGGAATTTGCGTGCTTCATCATGGTTTCACCGATATCTATGGTTTCACCACAGGGTTTGTAGCTTTTCGATGACGTTCGCGTCGGGTAATTACGTCTCTTCAAAACGTTCCCATGGCAATAGGGGGAAATGGCGGCTCTTGTGTGAAGTAAACCAACATTTTTCAACTTTCTGCTTATATATATGACTTTTTTGCAACGAAAATGCAGGGATTATGAAATCATGCTAGCCCAGCATATTTTGCACGCAGACTTTGGCTGATTATGCATTAAATCATGCGATCGCATAATCACGTTTTTCTGGAGGGACTGATTAAAGCTGCTGTCCGTAACTTTTTTTGTGTTCAAGATTTACAAAAATTCTATAATAAGAATGTACAACATGAATCCATTTTCCAAACCGTGTTTTTGTCTTACCCTGAATCATTATGGTACACTTATAATAAGTTTTTATATAGGGACTATTTCAGACCGGTCTGGTAGGAACCGCTGCGGAGGAGCACAGTCCTTGCGTGACTCGCCATAGACATAAACAGAGAGAAGTAGCTCCGGCTGCAATGTTCTTCCACAAGACGCATGCAGTTGTGTTTATTAACCGCTAGAGCGCAAAAAGTTACAGACTGCAGCTTTAAGTAACGTTAAAAAAAGTGAATAAATACTGTAACAGATGTATTTCTCATTGTTAGTTTATGCATTAACAAATGTTAACTAATGGGACCTTATAGTAAAGTGTTACCGTGATGTTTTATAAAATGTTACAAATGTAATAAATTTCAATTTTATATATTTCATATAGTATTTGAATCTCTTTTAGATCAAGACTGTGTATGAATGGATGTGTTAAGCTTGTGACCTTATAAGAGAGGTCAGAAGAGACTGTCATGATGGCGGAAGAGGGTGGTAAGCTTCCACTCCGGCGCCTGGAGCCCCCCATTCTGAAATTCATTAAAGTGGCCATCCCCACTGACCTGGAGAGACTGCACCAGCACCAACACAACATAGAAAAGGTACAAACACTCAAACAGGAACAGCAACAGCAAAACCCAGCATATGGTCAACAGAGAGAGCCATGTGTCTGTGTGTGCGGTCACCATAGGGAGTCGAGTGCTGAAGATCTCATGGTGTATCTGAAATCTCTCCCAGTCAGTCTTCTTAAGCCACATATAATAGGATAACAGGGTATTTGGAGGTCTTGCATAGCCATGGAAACCAAGATGATCGTGAATTACCAGGCTGTGATCATGAGGAGACGTTATTACATGTCCATAAACAGTTAAAGCTGTGAAATTAATTGAGCTTCGTTGTTGCAGTTTCAGAGAAGCAGTCAGTGGGACAAACTGCACCAAGAGCACATCAACTCCAGCCGCACTGTCCAGGTACAACAAAGTTGTAACATAATGATTTAAATGGGAAATTATGATGATTGGCGGTGATAACAATAGCAGTGTTTTGGTGTTGAATGACCACACTTCATGCCTGAATATGAAAGCCTAAATATTTCAGAGAATATCCAGATTTCCAGAAATCATGGCAATTAATAAAATCTTAAAAAGTTATGAAAATTTCTATAGTTCATTCATGTATTGTACACTTTGATAGTTAGCATATCATTCAAAACTTTGAAGACATGTATAATGTTACAAAAGATTACTATTTCATTACTATTATTTAAATGCTGTTCTTTTGAACTTTCTATGATCAAAGTATCCTGAAAAAAATGTATCACATTGTCACAAAAATATTAAGCAGCACAACTGTTTCCAACATTGATAATAATAATAAATGTTTCTGGAGGATCATGTGACACTGAAGACTAGAGTAATGATACTGAAAATTCAGTTTGCCATCATGTGAATTTAAAGTATTTTAAAAGTGAAGACAGTATTTATTATTACAGAATATACAATGTTACAGTTTTTACTTTATTTTTGATTGAATTAATGCAGCCTAGTGCGCATAAGAGACTTCTTACATCAAAAATATTTTTAAAAAAAAACGTACGCACACCAAACTTTTAAAAAGTTGTGTATGTGATTGTGCATCTTAATTATTTCTTTGGCTAGTAATTACTCTTGTGAGTGCAGGCTCTATAAAATATGTACAATTTCTTATGCTTCGGAAAGTACAAATAACATTAACAGCATGGATGAACTTGGCTGCAGATTGTGTTTATTCATATGTGTTGTTTCAGTTCACAGAAAATGTCGTTCCATTTTATTGTTGGTTTTGATGATGTTCTCAGGGTAGTGAACTGGTTTGAAAACATTCCCTTGTGCCGCAAGGCACTGTGGAATGTTGCTTGGACAAAACATTCTTAGTGATGTAACAGGCTGTTGCTATGGTTAAACTGTATAATAAATCTTCACATCATATGGGCACAGTTCAGCCAAAAATGAAAATGATGTTATCTTTAAATACCTTGTAAGACTTTCTTGCATGAAACTCAAAAGATGTCTGAGCTACAGTGGTTTTCAAACTTCTCGAAAAGTCATCATGTTGGTCAGGTTTAATCCAGGTTAAACTAAAGATTAAAAGAAAGCGAAGCAATCTGTGCATCCACAAATTTATCGGAACATGATCAAAAGATCTCATAACATGCTGTCATCCTGTTCTGATACAGCTGTGAGTGTGTCTATATATATTAAGTAATGTTTGACTCAGGTCTCTGGTGCATGGCATGGTGTACGTATGATGTCTTTTCTCTTCCTAATGGCCAGACAAGCATGCAACCTGTGTGTTAATGTCTCTGAGAGTCTGTCCGCGTCTCTCTCGGGGCAGTCCTTGGCGTGTGTTATGTGCTGTGAGTGTGTGTGTGTGTGTGACCTTAGCACCCAGGTCTAGTCCCCCCAGAGATGCCAGAGAGCTTTCCTGTGTCCACCTCTGCAGAGAGCATGTGAGAGCCTGCAAGTGTTTCTGTGTCAGCGCGATGTGGACGACTGACAATAGACGGAAACAAGACAGACATTGTTAAAGTAGCTCCCAGGGGACAGAGAGAGAGAGCAAGAGAGGAAAAAAACCTTAATATTGGTGGATTGAGAGGGGTGTAGAATGTGCTGACGCAGATTAAGATTTATTTGGGCTGTCTTTGAGATCCTTACTGTCCCCATCCTTTATTAAGATGCATATGTTAGTAATCTTTTAGTGCTCTGTGTGTATGATCCTGAGGATGATTATTCAGAGTGTGAAATGAGTGCAGTCGAGCGGAACACTTTGATTGGCCGGCTGTTAACTTTGACCTCTGTGTTCAATACATATGAATTGATCTGTAATCCCTGCTAGATGTCTGCTTCCAGACGTGAGCAGACAGGACTTGTCAAAGCACCATTTTTTTTTTTTTTTATAACTTCTGTTTTTTGTCAAGATCTGGTTTGGAATTAATGAGAAAATAAATCATTACAGGGTTCTCATGCTTATAGAAAACTTGCATAAATTGAAAGAGAACAAAACCCTTACATGTCCATTTGGAAATACAGCATTAACCTCTTTTAATGTTTTTCTCTCTGCTGAATTATATTTCATTGGTTGGATTTTGCCGTTTGGGAGTGTGAAATCAGTGTAATATATCAGTGTGTCTGTCGAGAGTCTATTTGAGGATAATAATTATTTTCAAAAAATCTAGTAACAACTGTAAAGGGCATGAGAAAGCAATGGGAATTAATTGGTCAAGATGTGTGGGAACCCTGTGTTTTGTTATAAATATTTATATTTTTAATTTTAACAAATCATTTTGCACACTCACACAAACATGCTTAAAGGTATAGTACACCCAAAAAATTAAATTAGCCCATGATTTACTCACCCTCAAGCCATTCTAGGTGTATATGACTTTCTTCTTTCAGACGAATACAATCGGAACATTTCTAAAAAGCTTTATAATGGCAGTGAATGGAGGACTAGATTTTGAAGCCCCAAAAAAGCACATCCATCCATTATAAAAGTAATCCATAATGCTACTTTCTGAAGCGAAGCGATGCGTGAGGCATGGCGCCAGGATTCCAGTTTTGGATGGGCCAGAGCCAGACCAATTATGGGTGGGCCTTAAATTAAAAACGTTATCAAATCACTGTTTAACCTATAATTAAAATGACTGACTAATATACTGTTCTTACATAATAGAGATTTTAATTGCTTGATGCTCTTTAAATATTTTGTAGCATTGTAAAAAGTTTCGGTGCATATAGGACGGACCTGTCCGCGATCGCTCTCCGTGGTTCTGACCAAAGAAGAGCGCTTTGGAATCTCCATTACGCACCAGGCTGTGCTTTAGCGCAACTCTCTATAAGGCCTATAGACTGTAAAAGTGGTCAGGAATCTAATATTTCTCCAAAATAAAGTTTAGTTCTGCTTGTATAACATGAGCCCGAATATTTGACAATTCTGTTTAATTAGGTTAAGGAAACGTTACGCACGTCAATCCATTCCCGACGATCTTGGTTTGCTTCTTATCTATTAAATATACAGACAGTTAGTTAATTAAAAAATTATGTTATAGGCTAATATTTAAACATAGCCTAACTATGAAATTAAATAGGCTACGTTTCTTTAACCCTCTCTCCGACGAAAGCGGATAATATATTTTTTTCCTTTATGACAGCGGAAACAACTCACACTCCGTAATTTTAAGCCATACAGATAAGTGCAAGACATAATTATACACTATAAACTGTCTACTTTTATTTGTGTACACTCACAATACCAACAAAGGCTGTGGACCTTACTGGATATGGATATGATGGATGGATGGATGCACTTTTTTGGCCTTCAAAATCAGGACCGCCATTCACTACCATTATAAAGCCTGGAAGAGCAGTGATATTTTTTAAAATACCTCGGATTGCGTTCGTTAGTAAGAAGACACACCTAGGACAGCTTGAGGGTAAATCATGGGATAATTTTCATTTTTGCGTGAAATATCCCTTTAAGCTTAAAACTGATTAACTTAAAGTTGGCAAACTTTAACTAAAGAACATAAATTTGGTAGGGAATGAGAATGTATCTGGATAAATGTGCATTTGGTTTTCAGATCTTTCACAGTACTTTGTTGGATCATAGGGTTTTTCTTTACAGTGTTGAAATGTGACATAATCCTTCAGAGTGTTATATATTCCATATTGTTATGTACCACATTTTCGTTGTTCAAATGAACAAGTTAAGGTTGTATAGGAGGAACATACTATATAGAGGTTTTGAATGAAAACATGGATCCACTTATCACAGACTTTCTTTTTTTTCTCTTTGTAGCAGTTGCGATCTAACCTGCGGGAGATGGAGAAATTGTGTGGGCGGGTCCGCAGTGCTGATTCCGAAGCTCTGGAGAAACTTGTTCAGCCAATCAGGGATCGAGCCTCCACTGCCATTCAAGAGTTCCTACAGATTCATTCGGATGCTGTCAATAGGCCTTGCTTTCACGAAACTCTCGGCACTGCCTCAGATAAATTTCACAGTATGTGTTTCTCGGTGTGTCTTAGTTTTATGAAGTTAATTAAGATGTGAGTTTATTTTTTTTTAGGTTTTTTTGCAAGCGTTTTTACTTTCATATTGATGGATTAGGTGATGGTGATACAGGTGTCCCTGGTTCCTCTGTCACTCAAACACAGCTGCTCCTGCCCAAAATCCCTCAAGAACAGAATGCCGCTGAGTCCTGGGACACTTTAGCTACGGTAACACTTACAAACACACATATATATTTGAATATGAAAACTTTAAGTATGCATGTGTGATTTTTGTGGTGTGTTTGTTTAGGACCTACTGGAATTGAATGGCTTAATGAAAGAGTTCTCCGCTATTGTTCATGTAAGTATCACACATCTATGGAAATTATTCATTCTTTGTTTTTTGGAAAGAAGGGAGAGACAGCGAGAAAGTATGTATGTATGGTTGTGTATGTGTCTTGATAAAGGGTGCTGACCAAAACCCTTAAGTTTGGCAGAGCTGTCAGACAAATGTTTTTTTTTCGTGAGAGCCAACAAGGTAGTATTATTGATCCCATCAGTGTGAGTGGGTGTGTGTGTGTGTGTGTGTGTATGTGTGTGATTGAGAAGACATACAGAGATTGGTGACAGTCTGTCAGCCATGTGCTAACCAGCGAGGATTAATGAGAATCCATGCTGTTTAACAGCCATTATTAGAACAACATGCAATTGGAAACTGGGTGTAAAAGAGGAGAGTTCATGTGTTTTTCGGGGTGTGCAGACAGTGTTATGATTCTAGGACCGGCACCATAAGGGGGCAAAAGGGGGCATTGCCTCCTCAGATATGATTTGTGCCCCTTCAGTTTCAATTTGTGCACTCCCCCCCCCCCCACCAACAGAACGTGATTTTAACCGGCAGGGTCAACTACTAACCCCCCTCCCCATGATGGGGGACTATCTACCCCCCACTGTCTGTCTGTCTGTCTGTCTGTCTGTCTGTCTGTCTTTCTGTCTGTCTGTCTGTCTGTCTGTCTGTCTGTCTGTCTATCTATCTATCTATCTATCTATCTATCTATCTATCTATCTATCTATCTATCTATCTATCTATCTATCTATCTATCTATCTATCTATCTATCTATCTATCTCCATCTTCAAAAATGTCCCTTTAAATATCAGATATTCAGATTATTGTGTATGTTTCTTCATGCGAATCAATCTACAAGATCCTCCTAGCTTAGTGCTACAGAAGTAAAATCTGTAACAGTTGATAATGGCTGTCGCTAAACACTTCACACCCTATTGGGGAATTATGATGGGATCTGGATAGTGGCAAGTATAATATGATGATAGCCAGCCTTATTAGCGCTTGCCTCTCTGTAGAGTACACCCACCATATCGTTTATTCCGTTAACACTGAGCCACAGATGAACCCAGGAGGTCTACTTGTGTGACTGTGTGTTCTCTTGAGCATCCATACAGCTTGTGAGCAGACGGTGCTGATTACCGTCTACTCCTGAGGGGAGGGAGGGAGAGAAAAAGAAAGCCATCGATAGCTTTCATACCCAGTCATTAGTGAGTGTCTTAAAATAGTCTGTTTACAGGGTTTAGTGGGAAGGTGTGCATGGATGACTCATAAATAAATGCTTATTGGATTTTGATTAGTGATGAGTGTTTTGACTTGTCCATCAGTGATAAATCGCATCAATATTTCACCAACAGAAACAAGGTTTAATTGTAAGCAGGGCCTAAAACAAACTTTTTAATGGCTGGTGACTTGAGAAAACTGACCGGCCAAAAATGTTTTACCAGCCATGGCTTAAAACCAGGCAGTTATGACAAAACATTTTTTATATACTAGTGAAAATTCGCAATCCTCTATTCCAATTTCGATACCACAGCTAAAAACTACTTTCTTAACTAATATAAATTTAATAGCCTACATTTTTAACAGTCAGTAAACAGTAAGTAATAAAATAAGAACAAATAATCCAATTACAAACAATAGCACAAAAAATAGGCTACAACACATCAACGATACAAATGAAATAAACAGTGCTTTTCAGAAAGTTCTAATAGTTTTCAGACACCACATTTAATAAAGTAGGCTAATCAAATAAATAACACGGCATAGCCTTCATTTCCTTTTTAAAGTTCAAGAGCAGTGAGTGAATTTTCCCACCATGTCCTTTGTTGTTATTAATGTTAAGAATGCAGACAGTAGCAGGATTATTAGGAGGCTGTCTCTTTAAGATCGAATGCACGCACGGATCATGCGTTTTCTTTCGCAACATACATTCACTTAAGACATAAACGATGTTTACTAGGAAACTTGCATTTTTTGACATCATTTTGAGTGAATTTGTCCTTTCAAGTGCAGGAATGCATGAAAGAGACAATTCACGCTGTCAAACGCGGCTTTCAAGGAGCGCAATCCGGATGTTTAAACTTCCCACACAGCGCATGAGTAGCAAATTCCCTTTTGCGTGCTCTAGCGCTTGAATATTGACATTGGAAAGGATGATTTGCGTAATCATGCAGCACTGACCTGTCAACTGTTCAGAGCATTGTTCATGTTCAAACATTGCGTTGTTAGAATTTAAAAAAAAAAAGTCAACTGGCGACTGAAACAGTTTCATATACTCGTCAACACTTTTTTTTACTTGCATTTGCCACTTGGCGAATGTTATTTTAGGCCCTGATTGTAAGGGTTTTCCCCACTCACCCGGTTATCTACCTACCTACCTACCTCCCTCTATAAATATTCAACTCTTCTGGGAAGGCTTTCCACAAGGTTTAGGTGTGCAGTCATGTTGGAACAGGAAGGGGCCATCCCCAAACTTTTCCCACAATGTTGGGAGCTTGAAATTGTCCAAAATGTCTTGGTATGCAGAAGCATTAAGAGTTCCTTTCACTGGAACTAAGGGGCCATGCCCAACCCCTGAAAGAAAAAACCCTCCACCAAACTTTAAACTTGGCACAATGCAGTCAGGCAAGTACCGTTCTCCTGGCAACCACCAAACCCAGACTCGTCCATTGGATTGCCAGACAGAGAAGCATGATTGGTCACTCCAGAGAACACGTCTCCACTGCTCTAGAGTCCAGTGGCGGTGTGCTTTACACCACCGCATCCGACGCTTAGCATTGCACTTGGTGATGAAAGGCTTGGATGCAGCTGCTCGGCCATGGAAACCCATTGCATGACGCTCTCTACGCACTGTTCTTGAGCTAATCTGAAGGCCACACGAAGTTTGGAGGTCTGTAGCTATTGACTCTGCAGAAAGTTGGAGACTTCTGCGCACTGTGCGCCTCAGCATGCGCTGACCCCGCTCTTTGATTTTACGTGGCCTACCACTTTGTGGCTGAGTTACTGTTATTCCCAATTGTTTCCACTTTGTTATAATACCATTGACCGTGGAATATTTAGCAGTGAGGAAATTTCACGAATGGACTTATTGCACAGGTGCCTACCTATCACGGTACCACGCTTGAATTCACTGAGCTCCTGAGAGCGACCCTTTCTTTCACAAATGTTTGTAGAAGCAGTCTGCATGCCTAGGTGCTTGATTTTACACACCTGTGGCCATGGAAGTGATTGGAACACCTGAATTCTATGATTTGGAGGGGTGTCCCAATACTTTTGGTAATATATTCTGTCTGTCATATACATTATATGATCTGGAATAATGGCATGCAGTGTGAAACATTACTGATTGGTTATCCTTTTTCATCCCATTCTTACTGATGATTTTAAGATCTCACAATTTCGATAAAACTATGTTATGCTATCTATGTTAGCTAGCTACATAACATTTGGTGACATTTAAATCGGCAGAATTTACAGCAACAATGTCCAATACATCACAGAAAACCAAATGTTTTAAGGCTGTAAGGCATAAAGCACATATAGAAGATCAACACATATAAGATTTAGTACCGGCCTGATAGGGACAGTTCATCAACTGATCTGAAACACTCTCACACTGGCCCTCGGCCAGCAGGCCCTTCTTTATTGTTGAGTCCTGAGAAAGCACACTCAGACACATTTACATACACACAAATTATTTCAAAATGAAGAGGAAGAGGAACACTAACTTTACAGTCGCCATGAGCTGCAGAGAGCAATGCAAATACAGATTTCTTTTTACACAAACACATGCTACACAGGGGCAGGTGCCAGGCTCATGTATCTCTGTGCTGGAGAGTTAAAGAAGATTTTTCCAGCAGTCTCTATTGTGTGTGTTTATGTGTGCGTGTGTGTGTAGTGATTACTTTGAGCTCACACTGATTTAGACAGAGAGACAGCTGCCACTCTTTGAATATTTTATAAGCTTCCGACAGACCACCCAGTTACCCCCGACAACCAGCCCCCTCCCATTCACCCTTCTGTCCCAGCACTCAAACCCCCAGCTACCCACTACTAAGATTACTGATCATGTCTTTGTTTGCTTTACTATTGCTATTTATGGGTGTCTATGTTTTCGATTGGATGGGATTTTTGAATTTCTGTCATTAAATAATTGTAGACACACATATGGACAGTTGATATGATGCCAGTTTTGACATGCCATATAAAACTATTTTAAACAGCATTTTTCATTCAAGTTTAAGTCCATTTATCAACAACTCATATATACATATATCTTGTTTGGACTTTGTATGTGTGTATGTGGACAGTCTGTAACTTACATCTTTCTGTCTTAGGCTCAGCAGGAGAAGATCGACAGCATTGAGGCGAATGTTAGCATAGCAGCTGCTAATGTGGAGGAGGGGACCAAGAGCCTAGGGAAGGTAAGGGGAGAGGGGACACTCCTGCTAGGGGATCGATTCCACTCTACCCCCCTGCTTCTCTCGGCCTACCCTGCCATCAGCCTATTGATCCCCCTCAGAGCGCAAGGAAACCACAATTAAGAGAGAGAGAGTGAGAGAGAGAGAGGGGGGAGAGAGGTGGCGATGGTGGCGGAAGGCATTGAGCGGAGAGGGATCGATGTGTGTTGGTCGGCCGCTCACAGGGAGTCGATGTGTGTGCGAGCGCATGGAAGTCTAAAGAGTGTAAAAGAGAGTCTATAAACAGCATTCGAGTTCCTGCTGGGGGTTCGATACATATGCACACACATACACATGCCACGAAGTGCCAACTTTTGACAGAAAAAGCAAGGGAAGGGTGAAACATGAAGGCATCGGCCCTGTGTGTTTGCGTGCGAACGACGGTTTGTATGTGTTTTATTGATCGGGTCTCAATTGAAATGTTTCTCTTTTTTGGAATTGAGAGTTAATGCAGTTCTATTGAGCATTTTGTCTGATGCCCGTGTAGAAAGTGGACCCACCTCTGTGACTGCTGAAAAGGACAGGGGGTGGTCAACAACACACACACACACACACACACACACACACACACACACACACACACACACACACACACACACACACACACACACACACACACACACACACACACACACACACACACACACACACACACACACACACACACACACACACACACACACACACACACACACACACACACACACACACACACACACACACACACACACACACACACACACACACACACACACACACACACACACACACACACACACACACAGTCAGTGAGAGAGTCAGTCCTTAAAGTGCTGGCTCAGGCAGATCCAAATAACAGGAGTTGCTTCCTCAATCTCTCTCTCTCTCTCTCTCTCTCTCTCTCTCTCTCCAAGCATAATTAACTGCTCAGTTAACCCTGCCTTGTGAAGATGATTAGATGACAGAGAACGAGAGCATGAGAAAGGGTGAAAGAGAGATGAGAAGAGAGGAAAGGTGGCATTTGATGGACGACCCTGCCTTTAAAGTTTACATATCTTCACTGAAATTAAATTGTGTGTGCGCGTGCCGGGAGGCTTGTTTCGTTGGGCTAATTAAAGAATAATCTGCCTAAAGGAGTTTTTCTTTTTACCTGATAACAATTCATTTACCAGTTCCAGTTTGATCTGCACACGTCCAATTTCATCGTGGCTTTTTTCAGATCTCTGATTAATATTGTGTGCGTGTTTACATACGACCGCATATGTTACTGTTTGGATGAAAACTGGACATGAAAGACTTTATAATTGTTTGGTTATCAGAAAAACAGCACATGAAAAGTATGTTAGTTCAAACACTGTTTTTGGAATATTGATGCCACCTTAATTATTAATTTCTCACCTGTCTGATGCTTTCCCTGCACATAGCATGTAGGTCAATGACACGAGGCGTTTTTTTCTAGTAGTTTATATTTAGAAATGCGTCAAAAAATACAATTTATACACAGTGAATTTAATACAGATCTTATAGGATGCGTTTAATTCTTTTTTAGGCGAAAAGTGAAAAATGTCTGGATGATAATTTTCGTGATATCATAATGAAGAAAAAAAGTTTAATTTTTTTTGTATATATTTAAAAAAATGCTTGACTGCTTATTAATATTTGAAAATGCATGTAGTGTAACAAACATGCAGGCATATGTATAAAAAACCGAATTGTATTTTGTTGTTGTTATTAAAAATAGATAATAATAATAAGTGTAGATAGAGAGGATAATAATAATATATCATTACAACTGATGTTTCCTTTATTATGGGCACTCTTATTGACCCATGTATAAGTTGTATATGTATTATGCTCTTTCTCCGCAGGCGGCCCGTTTGAAGCTGGCGTTCTTGCCTGTGGCAGGTGCGGTGGTGGGGGGAGTGCTTGGGGGGCCACTGGGACTCTTAGCGGGATTTAAAGTGGCGGGGGTCGCCACTGCACTGGGAGGTGGACTGCTTGGTTTCGCCGGGGGCAACATTATCCAACGAAAGAGTAACGAAAGAATCGACCTGCAGCTACAACAGCTTAAGAGCAACAACAACAGTAACAATGACACTCAGTGACACACTCAAGCACATTTGTTTTTGTTGAAGAGGCCACGAGACGGCGGCGTTGCCGACCCACGCTCGTTCTGAAATAAACACCAGACGCTCAACGTACATACATAAAGCAACCACAACTGCAGAGTAACTCCTACACGGAGTGCAAACCTGCATATGAGATGTGCTACACAAAGTGGACCTGCTCATTTTCCTTTTGCCTTAATCCATCATTCATTTATATGCCAAAGCATAAAAAGCCTTCACATGATCTGCTGCCAAACAGCTAATTGACCTTTGAAGCAGTAATGTGACTGTAGGTGTTAGAGGTGGTTAGAGATTATAGGTAATAGGTGATTGTTGTGTAAGGGTCTGTAAAGATTTGTTAAAGGGATATTGAGGATTTGCAGTCGGTGACATGGTCCTGTTTATTACAGTTATGCAGGTTTTGTTGTGCTTAATGTTACCGTTTACCACACAATTCCATTATAGATACTTAAAATGCCCCTGTTCTATGTTTAAACTATGATGGATTTCCTTTTGATCTGGTTAATATGTTATGAGATTTAAATGAAACTACTTTATAAGGTCTGTATGTATCACAACACTCATGGTTATGAGAATGAAGGCAAAGCACAGTACAGAGAAACTCAGTCCGTTATAATAAACAATAGTCACACATCATTATCAATGAGAAATGATGAAATTACAAGTAATGTCTAGTTGCCATAGCCTGTGGAGCTCCAAACCATGAATACTTATTTTGCCTTAACTAGTGATATTTTGATAAATGAAACATTTCAGATATCTCATAATTTCTCAGGCTGCTTAAAATAAGTACAGTTTTAATTCATTGTAATAACATAAGCCATTGTAATGGATAATCAATATACAAATTACAAGATTGTTTAAATATTTATAACACAGAAGAGATCTTTATAGCAATACTTTACATAACTATACATATTTACAAGATAAGTTGAATTATAATTGCACATTGAAGAAGAAAATTTGCCTCTTGGGTAATTTTTTATTGTGAGCTGTTATGGTGGAAATTTAAATGAAATGATTCTTCATGTATGATTTCTTAGCGGTTAAAGGGGTAGTTCACCCAAAAATTCTGTCATCATTTGCTCACCCTCAAGTTATTCCAAACTTGTATACATTTCAAAGGAAGATATTTTGAACAATGTTTGTAACCAAAAAATTATATGGAACACTTTTAAGGGCAGTGCCCTTAAAAGGACATCTTTGTACCTTTTTCACCCTTAAAAGGTGCACAGTACCTTTTAGGTGTTAAAAGGTACAAAGATGTCATTTTAAGGGTACTGCCCCAGTGACAAACTGTTGTACCCCTAAAGGTACAATTTAAAAAAAAAAATTTCTGAGAGGGAAGTCAATAGTGCCCAAACATTTTTCAAAATACCTTCCTTTGTGTTCAGCAGAACAAAGAAATGGAGACAGTTTGGAATGACATGAGGGTGAGTAAATGATGACAGAATTTTGATTTTTGGGTGAACTATCCCTTTAAAACATGTGATCGAGATACTTCTGATCGAAAACGCTGAGGTTTAGATAAATTTTGGCTGCTTGTGTATTTCACGTGTCTTTCTGTGTGCTGCTGGGGTGGCTGATAGATTTGGGTGAGGTTTCCCTGTAAGGCTTTGATAACAAGCCTCTGAGAGGCAAATCTAATACTGAAATCAATGCACTGTGAGACCTCCTTCAGCACAAACAACATTTGAATGTTATTTGATTACGGCCCCAAAGGACCAGCAGAAAAGAACAATAGCCTTTTATGGTTTATCGATCCTTATTTTAGTTTCACTTGTCAAAAGCAAAGAGGAAAAATAAAATGCTGTCTGTTGTCAACCGCTTGTTCTGTCCTTTTGCATTTGTGGTACTGACTCACACAAAATGGTCTCTGTGAACCACAATGTACACTTGATCGAGCATTCAGCGCCATTTGGAAAGCTCAGAAAGCTGCAGTTATGTAAAAATCAACTGAATTGAAAAACAATGTTGAACCCGATTGTTTTTGTCCTGACTTGGAGCCACAGCTGCTGCCCCCGGTCTCACGCGCTGTTTTTAGGGTGAGCAGGGAGATCCCCTCACAAACATGGAGCCGGGTCTGAGATGCACACTGGCCCCCACGCCTTCCTCATAACACAACACACTGGACTTCCCCTACGAAGGGGCGAATGAACGTCTCCAGCAGCACATGCAAGGCACCCTGTGCGTGATGCACAAGTGAGATAGCCCGAGTGCTGAGCTCTGCATGTGTTGGGCTGTGCTGCTCAGGGAGGGAAAGTCCCAATGCGACTGACCTGCACACAGCCTGAGTGTCAGACACGTTGCACTTTCCATATTCTGTGCGTATACACACTCGAATGGAAAATATGGCAGGCCATCTGTGGTGCGCTGTGATGTAATCTCCATGTTGTGATGTCATGGGTTCCTGCTGTAGGCGGAAAGATGTTACATGACATCAGAGACCCTTTTTTCTTGTGTCTCCTTCAAACACCCACTTCAGATCATTTCCATTTTACTATAATGAAGTAACTGAAGTTAAAAGGAATCTTTGATGTCTGACGATAAGGATGGCGGGGAGAAACCATAGTCACACTATGTCAGCAAGTTAGAAACTTTGTTTATAGTTCGAAATAGTTATAGTAAATATTATATAACATTTTGTGGAAAGAGTTTTTACTCTAAGTTGAATATGTTCTATATTCAATATATGCGTTTTCCTCACACTTCTAAATACCAACCAATCATTATGAGTAGCCTAAAAATATGTCTGCTGTTATAAAAACGTACTAAATATTTAGCATTTAGAGGTGTTATTAATTAATAATCGTTAGGTAGGTTACCGAGCAGGTCACTAGGTTACTAGGTTTTTTTCCCTATAGGTATGAAAATGAATAGATACAAGTTAGTTTTCCCAGACCTGAAAATTCTGTTATCATTTCAAACCTGTATGACTTTCAATCTGTGGAACACAGATGTTTTGAAGAATGTTTCAGCTGTTTCTTTATTAAAGTCAATGGGGTCCAAAATAAAACACTGGATTGCATCAACTTTTTTCAGAATATTTATTTTATGTTTCACAGAATAAAAGTCATACTCGTTCCGAATGACATGAGTGTAAGTAAATGGTGATAGAATTGTTATTTTTGGGTAAACTGTCAATTACATTTTAGAATAATATAATAGAAATCTAAGATAGAGTTTGAGTATGAGTATGTTTTTGCAAATAGTATTATTTCAATACTTTTATAGTTTGTATTCATATTTTGAATTAACACATTTTTAAAGTTTAAGTTAGTTTCTATAGTTTGACTAATATAAATTTAGTTTATTTTAGTCATTTTAGTACTTCATCTTATTTAGGTTAGTTGCTCAGGAAACATTTCTAATTTACATTTAAGCTTTTCCATTTGATGTTCTTATTTTTATTTCATTTCAGCTGAACTTTTTTTTAACCAAAAAACAAACAACCACGATTTTAATAGTTTTAGTTAATAACAACACTGGTGGACAGTAGGTCATTTTCAAAAAATGTATCCAAGAAGCTTAATCAGTTTATTGGTCAATTGAAGATGGCAATAATACAACTCATGTCAAGTCACCTTTATTTATATAGAGCTTTATACAATACAGATTGTTTCAAAGCAGCTTTCAGTGATAGGAAAATTATGCATGTTCAGCTGAAGTCAGTTCATTGTTGATTCAGTTCCGTTGGAAAGATCATCAATTGTACTACTATTAGTTCATTTAATCTATAAAGCATTTCTGCTTGATTTCATCTATAAAGCATTGTCCAGCTCAGTACAGTCAGATCAATAATATTGTCAAATATGTCCCCAACTAAGCAAGCCAAAGGCAACTGGCAAGGAACCCAAACTCCATCAGGTGACAGAATGGAGGGGGGAAAAAAACCTTGGGAGAAACCAGGCTCAGCAGGGGATCATTCCAATATTCATCCAGTTCCTTTTGCTTGAAGATCGGATTCATCACGCCGATCTTGGACTGAAGCTGGGGGCTCAGGGGGTCTGTGCGGAGGATCTGTCTGGTTCTTGTGGTCTTTGCTGAGGATCTGTGCCGATGGTTGTAATGTCTGTCGACGAGGCCTTTATAGGGGATTGTCTAGTTGGCACGGTCTCTCTGCAGACAACTCTGTCTGAAGTTGCTGCATGCACTCTTTAGCATCTGTGAGCCTTGTCAGTGACATTTGGATGATGCTGCTGCCCCCACACTCTCAGAAAAAAAATGCTTTAGCTTGTCGCTGGGACAATAACAAGGCACTAATATGGCTCCTTTAGGGGTCAGTAAGGTACAAAGGTATACCTTTGAGGATACTGCCCCAGTGACACGCTGTTATACCCTAAATGTATGATTTTTGCACACGTAACACACATCTTTACACTGATCATGACACATTTTATGAAAACACAACTGATTAAATCAAGGCTTTTTGAGCAATTACATCCTTTGTGTCAGTCTCAGTTTCTTGTTATCTTAAAATCTAAATGTTTTTTTTCTGTTTTTCATCAGTGTAGTCATCTTGGTCTGCATGTCTCTTTGAAAGGGTAGCCCGATGTTGATGTGCAGATGGTGTTGGGGTAACAGCTTAGGACCCAGGACCAGTAGTGATTAGTGTAATTAATTAAAGAAAAATTTACTGAAGAATAGTTTGCAGTTTCATCAGCAGAAGCCAGCTTCAAGTCTCACAAGGAGTTTGTAGGCCGCACTCCCTCTACCAGCCCACCCGCCTCAGCCTATCGTACTTACAATACTGTTTTCAAGGTCTAACCACGTCATTACTGCCATGTGGATTATTCTGATTGGCTCAGAGAAAATGGACAGTCATGGTAAATTTCCACACATTGTCAGTTAATTAGATTCACGTGTCCATATATCTCTTGTTGACGCTGGCAGGCGCCAGCTTGCCCAGGACAACACCCTTCTCTTAGGATGCCCGTAGTCCACATCCAATACTGATCTGTAACACAGAATACTGCGCACTTACACAGATACACAGTCTCTCCAAGGTTGGAGTTGGTGAGATCTGTTCCCAACAAGAGAAAGTTTTCCAAAACATATTGATAACATGTGCTTTTCTCTCAGTGAGAGATACAGACCATATTCAACTTGATTCTTTAGGGTTTCAGTAAAAGGAAATATAAAATTAAATTAAATAAAATGAAAGACAAATCCATATTTAATCTCTGGAAGCCGGGCTAAATGAGCAATCACAGTCACCACTCAGAGACCAAAAACAAACTTTAAAAAATATAAAGGAAGAAACAATCATTGGTCCTATTGATTAATCAAAATCATAACTGGAAAGAGTCATTAAAATTATAATAATTATATAGGAGGATGAATATTGATTGAGGCTTTGATTATGAATATATATATATATATATATATATATATATATATATATATATATATATATATACACTCACCTAAAGGATTTTAGGAGCACCATATATACTAATACTGTGTTTGACCCCCTTTCGCCTTCAGAACTACTCTACGTGGCATTGATACAACAAGGTGCTGAAAGCATTCTTTAGAAATGTTGGCCCATATTGATAGGATAGCATCTTGCAGTTGATGGAGATTTGTGGGATGCACATCCAAGGCACGAAGCTCCCGTTCCACCACATCCCAAAGATGCTCTATTGGGTTGAGATCTGGTGACTGTGGGGGCCATTTTAGGACAGTGAACTCATTGTCATGTTCAAGAAACCAATTTGAAATGATTCGAGCTTTGTGACATGGTGCATTATCCTGCTGGAAGTAGCCATCAGAGGATAATAATAATAATAATAATTAATTACATTTATATAGCGCTTTTCTAGGCACTACTCAAAGCGCTTTTACATAGAAGGGGGGAATCTCCTCAACCACCACCAATGTGCAGCATCCACCTGGATGATGCGACGGCAGCAGCCATATTGCGCCAGTACGCCCACCACACACCAGCTGATTGGTGGAGAGGAGACTGAGGGATGATACCAATCGTATATATATATGGGGATGATTAGGAGGCCATGATGGACAGGGGCCAATGGGCACATTTTTTTGGCCAGGATGCCGGGGTTACACCCCTACTCTTTATCGAAGGACATCCTGGGATTTTTAATGACCACAGAGAGTCAGGACCTCGGTTTAACTTCTCATTCGAAGGACGGTGCTTGTTACAGTATAGTGTCCCCATCACTATACTGGGGCGTTAGGACCCACACAGACCACAGGGTGAGCACCCCCTGTTGGCCTCACTAACACCTCTACCAGCAGCTACTTAGTTTTCCCAATTTGGTCTCCCATCCAGGTACTAACCAGGCTCAGCCCTGGATGGGTACATGGTGGTCATAAAGGGATGGACATGGTCAGAAACAATGCTCAGGTAGGTCGTGGCATTTAAACGATGCCCAATTGGCACTAAGGGGCCTAAAATGTGCCAAGAAAACATCCCCCACACCATTACACCACCACCACCAGCCTGCACAGTGGTAACAAGGCATGATGGATCCATGTTCTCATTCTGTTTACGCCAAATTCTGACTCTACCATCAGAATGTCTCAACAGAGATCGAGACTCATCAGACCAGGCAACATTTTTCCAGTCTTCAACTGTCCAATTTTGGTGAGCTCGTGCAAATTGTAGCCTCTTTTTCCTATTGTAATGGAGATAAGTGGTACCTGGTGGGGTCTTTCCGCCTCAAGGTTGTGCGTGTTGTGGCTTCACAAATGTTTTGCTGGATACCTCGTTGTAACGAGTGGTTATTTCAGTCAAAGTTGCTCTTCTATCAGCTTGAATCAGTCGGCCCATTCTCCTCTGACCTCTAGCATCAACAAGGCATTTTCGCCCACAGGACTGCCGCATACTGGATGTTTTTCCCTTTTCCCACCATTCTTTGTAAACCCTAGAAATGGTTGTGCGTGAAAATCCCAGTAACTGAGCAGATTGTGAAATACTCAGACCGGCCCGTCTGGCACCAACAACCATGCCGCGCTCAAAATTGCTTAAATCACCTTTCTTTCCCATTCTGACATTCAGTTTGGAGTTCAGGAGATTGTCTTGACCAGGACCACACCCCTAAATACATTGAAGCAACTGCCATGTGATTGGTTGATTAGATAATTGCATTAATGAGAAATTGAACAGGTTCTCCTAATAATCCTTTAGGTGAGTGTATATACATAATTATATTGAAGCGGCGGTAGATTGCCATTTCTCCCCAGTTTACAGTATTAGATCATGAGGATAGAGCATTTGGATTAAAACGCACAATAGGTCAAGCACCTTTAAAGCGTGAGTACACCCAAACATGAAAATTCTGTCATTATTTACTCACCTTCATGTCATTCCAAACATGTATGACTTTCTTTCTTGAATGTGAATCAAAGAAAAATGCCTGATTATAGGTTCACAAAGAGCTCAAATGAATAGGCTACATGTTGTTTAAAAGAATTATAAATGCATGTATTATATTAATATTAGGCTACTTGTCAATTAATATAATTATATGAATATACTATATCAATTAAAAGTAATTATAATTCATAGAATATAAATAAATATAAATAATTAGCACCAAAAGATGAGCAATTTTGTCTTTTCACTATAAACTGCTTTAATTTGGAACAAGAGATACAGGCGATGTGGCTTTATTGCATGTTTACTTGCAGCTGATTGGTTTGCGATCGCGAACCCAGAATAAAACCTGCTCCAGAACAGGTTAGCCGTGTAATACAAGTTACTATGGTGATGAACACTGCTAAAAACCAATCAACCTTCTTGAGCCCGAAAAACCAGAGTTTGCTCAAACTAATCTCGAACTTACCAGGGTAGCAACTGAAACCAGCTTTGTGCAACAGGCCACAGGTGAAAGAACTTTTACCAGGGCTAGCAACACTTTTTTACCTGGAGTTATTAAAACCTGCTTCGGAGCAGTTTGCACTGCTTTTGCGGTGTTAAATGGATTGGTAAATGGACTGCATTTATATATCGCTTTCAACGGACCCGCCATGGCCACCAAAGCGCTTTACATATTGCCTCACAATCACCCATTCATACAGCAACGGCGGTGTCAGCCATGCAAGGCGCCATCCAGCTCATCGGGAGCAGCTGGGGTTAGGTGTCTTGCTCATGGACACCTCGACACTTGGTAAGGTGGAACCTGTGTTGTGGTGCCAAATGTCAGGCCAGAATTGATTGTTAACCCCAGGTAAAAACGGATGAACAATGTCCAACAAGACAAGCCAGGATTTACAAATATTTTAAGTGTGAAAAGTCCTATTTTATTGACAGTGATGTAACACAGGAAGAGCCTTGTATACTTACTGTAATTTTGGTTGGGATTGTTTTTTAAATAAAATCTAATTTGCTTTTTAAAGACAACTATTACCTACTAACGTTTTACCTTTTATGAAATATCTTTTAAAGTACAGATGTGACCAAAAGTAAGTGCAAAAGTAGAAAAAAGTGAATTATAATTGAATGAAACAGACAAAGTAGAATCTTGTAAAATGTTTTTTAATTTACTTTTCTTTTTTTGGTTTCCTTGTCCCCTTTGAGATGACAGATTTACAAATAATCCTCACCCTTCTAAACCCAACCCCCACAAAACCCCACCCCTAACCACTCCCCTTGATGGAATGGGATGATATGAGACTAGCCAGTCTGGATCTCAGCGAGCGTGAATTTTAACAAGTCTGGAACGGTACAGTACATATGAATACAGACTAATAAACACATGTAACATACATGTGCTATAACTCTCTCTCTCTCTGTCTGTCTGTCTGTCTGTCTGTCTGTCTGTCTGTCTGTCTGTCTGTCTGTCTGTCTGTCTGTCTGTCTGTCTCTCTCTCTCTCTCTCTCTCTCTCTCTCTCTCTCTCACACACACACACACACACACACTCTGTTGAGGACTGGAGTGAAACGCCACAGGTTGACTGCAGGTTTGTTCTTCTTCTTGGACTACATTTTTCCATGATTCCACTTGCCCGCATTTAAGATCCATAATAAACTCAATGTGCGTTCCCAACAGAGGACAACCAATGTACCAATGTTTTCCAACAAAAAAGGGGACTTGGGTAGACAAAAAAGTTTAAAAAAAAAAAAAAAAAAAGGGGACGGGGGGATAATTTTTAATTTAGACAAGACCCACAGAGCACAAACATATTTACAAGCTCCAAAAACAAATGTAAAAACGCTCTTCATTCCGCACCCCCAAAAAAGCTCAGGGGTTCACCTTCTCACTTTTTTTTTATCTAAAAATAAAAATTATGAAAATAGACGTTGCACAGGCAGCGGCAGTGCCAGGTTGGCACCAGCTGACTGTTGGGTTCTGGGTTGGGTCTCAATGCAGTTGTGACATCACAGCTCGTCCCGGTCCCTGAGGATGGTGTAACGCGTTTCACTGGGGGCCAATTTCTGGAACGAACTATCTGGGGGATTACTGGCCACCTCTCCATTCTCCTCCTGCTGGAATACACACACAGACAGGCAAATAAACAACCACAAATCACCTGGATCTGTAAAGCGACTGTTCACACAGTCATTATACCCGGACCACAGATAGATGGATGTGTTCCTGTCAGCAGATCGCTCTGCACAGAGGTCACCGGGGTCATTCTGCTGCGCACGCACTCAAATGTCAGCACGCACATTTCATTCGGTCATAGTCTTAATTAATGTACGCCTGCATCAATTAGTCTAGATGAACACATTCTTTTCAGAGATTTTGACCAGGAAGTGTGCTGAACTCACAACCTGAGTAAAAGTGCCCGTCATAATGGAGCACTTTAATCAGCGCAAAATTGGACAACACTGATTTTCAGCAAATGTCACTTCAATATGCACAAGCCAAACAGAGAAGCTGATTAACTAACACGGGATAATGATGAGCTGTTATATACAATCTGTAATTTGTTAACAAAGGAAATGCGAAATTACAAGCAATGATACTGATATAAAGTGCAGTTTTACATTACCATTCAAAAGTTTGGAGTCAGTAAGTATTTAAGAAATTAATACTTTTATTCAGCAAGGATGCATTAAATTGATCAAAAGTGATAGTAAAGACCTTTACATTGTTAAAAATATTTCAAAATGTTCTTTTGAACGTTCTATTCGTCATCAAAAATAAGTAATTAAGTTATAAATAAGTAATAAATTAAGCATCAGCGTTTCAATACAGTGACAATGAGAATTGTTTCCTGAGAACCATAGCAATAATGGTTGCTGAAAATTCAGCTTTGCCATTAGCAGGGATGCAAACGGGTGAGGGGTAAAAAGGTGAGAACATTGCATGGATAAAGTAAACAATTCTCCGAGGTCAGGTTTAAAAAAAATAAAAAAATAATTTTTACTTTTCATGCTCATTTCTAGTTTCTATTAAGTATCTTTGCATCTGCCTGAAAACAAATTCTGCTTCGGGACGGGTTGTGTCGACCCATTCATTAGTCTTGTTGTTTGATGAGAAAAATATGAAATGTAGTTGCAATAAACGCATTAAGAATCCGTACAGCTGTAGCAGCGCAGGACTATTATTCTGCTGTGCGGAACTGAGGAAGAACCGATGATGGAATAGTTTGATCTTCGGCTGACCAATCAGCAGAAAGGGGCGTATAATTCCCAGCCAAGTGTAGAAATCGAATATTCAAACTGTTTATTCATTTTTCTACCTCTGAACGAAAAATCAAGCCGAAATCTTCTCATTTTTCTACTTTCAATATTAAATAAAAAAACAACTGAACAAATTATACACGGATTCTGAATGGAATCTAGTACAAACCTAGGGATGGGCGTATTCGTCAATTTGTTTACCTGAATATTCCACAGAACATTAGTTGCATTGTGTTTAAGAGGGCGTGGCAATTAGTTTGACTTTTAAAAATATATCTCAATGTCCAGGTGTTTGTAAGACAGAATATGTCCAGAGCAAACGTTCTCCAACCTGTCCCAGGTGTTGGCTGACATGCGATGCTATATACAGTATATGCGCTTTTGCTGCCAGAATGTAACGTTTTGCTGAAAATGTTAATAATAAATAATAATACAATAAAAAAAAAAAGTTTATTAATGTATGGGTGGCGGGGAAAAAAATAGTACCAAAAAAAGCGTAAAATATTGTGTCTATGGAAAGGAATTTAAATATAATTAGTATTGAATTTGGAAAAAACATGACTAAACAAGAATTTGGATACGTAGTAAATGTTTTTGGGGGGAGGGGGGGGTATTTTGTTTGCATGATCAATCACTACCCTCACATCCAAGTTCCGCCCATTCCTAGTAAAAGCCTAAAAAAAAAAAAAAAAACATATGGCAAACCCAACTCAAACCCCTGTAAATCAGCTGTGGTGAACTCTGACCTGTCCTGGAGTGCTGTCAGTGGGGTCTGGGCCGTGATGGAACTCTCTGTGCAACTTTCCTGAGTGCAGGTCCAATACAAACTGCCTCAGCTTTCCTGGAAACCTGTTCATACACACAAGGCATCAGAAAACAGTCCAAAAAACAAACAACAACACAAGCAGCATCATGATTTAATGAGTGATAAGACCCTGAGAGGACCGACAGTCTCCAAAACCACAGCATTTTAACAAGATAATGGCATCAACTGTGCTGCCCCAGACTCCACGGACCCCCTGGACAATCAGCTGTATCAAAGACTGATGGGAGGCAGGCTGATAAGGCCCTTATTGGATAATAGGATATGCAGAGTGCTTAATAAAATAAGGCATGCGCTGAATTATGATGCTTTCTGTCATACGGCCTCTGGTGTCATAAATAGTTATGATGTTGTAATAACATAGTTATAAACCTATGAAAACTAAGCAACTACGTTCACACACATTACAGCTATCAGTCAGGAGCCGCTAAATTAATTGGCCTAACTGGCTGAGAGATGAAGCCCAAAGAAGCTCTATCGCTGTCTTTTTGAGTGTGTGCTGCTGTGGGGCCAAGTCTATAATCATCGTTTAATTGCTAGGTGTCTGGAACAAGAGATAACCTGCAGGGAGGAGGCTGAAATAATCTCTGCATTAAAAGACACACGGACAAGCGCAATACTTACGCAAGGTCGCTGAACTCTGGGAAGACATACATGTGGCGGAAACTATCGATGGCAATTACAGGGCAGTCAGCGGGGGTCTTCTGAATGTGCAGTAGAGGGTGCCGGAACTTATCGCAATCTGCATGAAGAAAATTTATAGAACCTGCGAGAGAGAGAGAATCAATTTAGAGCTTCAAAACCTTGTGAGCTGATCTAAACAGCATTTTTGGCCCTCAAAAGTACATTTGGATTAGGGTTGTGCAAAACTGACAAGTTGGTGGGACGGTTATCTGAACGACTTACTGATTAGTCAATTAGGCCCTGATTAGATTAGGTGATCACATTGAATGTGTTCTCGCGTTCAAAAACAGCTAGACAAAGCACAATAGAATGGAACACAGCTTGAAACATTTTTAAACGTTGAACCATTCTAGGGCTGCATTTCCCAAAAGCATTGTAAGCCTAAGTAGATCATAGATACCATTGATCATAGATACCATTGGTGCCACTGGTCTATGATCTACTTAGGCTTATAATGCTTTTGAGAAAGGCAGACCTGAACTCAATGCTATGTCTAAAGGCCTGTTCACACCAACACAAATGTCCAAATAGGATTTATCCGTTCAGACCAATCCATGCGTAAAAAGTTGTTTTTTTAGTTTAAATGTTAACAATATTTAATGCGATTAAAGGAATAGTTTGCCAAAAAAAATGACAATTCTGTCATCATTTACTCACCCTCAAGTTATTCCAAACCTGTATGAATTTCTTTCTTCTGCTGAACACAAAGATGATCTCGGAAGCCATTGACTACCATGGTGAGAAAAAATACTTTAGCCATGTTTCCACCGCAGGAACTTTTCCCAGGAACTAGGAACTTTTGGGGTGTTTCGACCGCAGGAACGAGGGTCTAAATGAAGTTCCGGGTAAAAATCTCCCCCTCCGAAAGTCCCTGCTTGCGAGGTAGTAATTTCAGGAACTTTCGGTGGTGGGACTTGGGCGCTGAACATGCTGATTGGTTGAGCTCATGCAGCATTTTATTTCAACCGGCATTTTTAAAAAGTCTTTTGCGAGGACCATTCTGCGTTCAGCAAATATCAGTCTTGCTCTTTCTGTCTGATTGCGCGCTTTCGTCTGAGCCATCTCACTGTCAATGTCCGTAATAGCTGATAATAACATGCGTTGTCTTATTTTAAATCTAGCTTTACGAGCTTTCAGAATACGCTTTAGTATCAGTGCTCTTCTCTTTTCCGCAGTTTTGTTAATTACCTCTTTAGTAAACCAATACATAATCAGCAAAAGCAGCACAGCTTGAATCTCAGTCGCGCGCAGTCATCCGTCACCGGACTAATTTGCCTAATCTTCACGGTACTTTAGGCCACAGTGGAAACGCAGACAGTAGCAGGTCTGGGGGAAGAAAAGTTCCTGTAAAAAAAGTTCCTGGTACAAATTGCTCAGGGTAATTTGCTTATGATAGTCAATGGCGGTCGAGATCTGCATGTTACAAACATTCTTCCAAATATCTTCCTTTGTGTTCAGCAGAAGAAAGAAATGCATACAGGTTTGGAATAACTTGAGGGCGAGTAAATGACAATTTTTATTTTTGGGTGAACTTTTGGGTTAGCGTTATATTGATTATGCTCTTATTCATGCAAATGCTTTTAAACAATTCAAACGCGACAAATCAAGAGAACACACTGTCTGTGAATGTCTTGTCTATGAGACACACACACAATGCTCAGAAAGACAGAAGAAAAGTGTTCACTATTCACGCATAACACACAATTATGCCAAAAGGTAACAGAAAATTACCCGCTGCTCTTGACTTAAGAACTTTTTCGAAATGTGCGCACTGTCCAAATGTGCGGACTAAAAGTTTGCATCCTATGTTATGTCTCGAAGCCCTGTGATCAAAAATAAATGTGAGCAAACGCGATTGAATATGTACAGGTTTGTGTCTCGTTATTCTATTCAAAATATCAACAACAATTGATTTTGAATTCCTATCAGGAATTTAGAATTATTACCATCATTGTAAATAGTGGTCAAATATCACAGCTATCTAATCTATTTAATACTTCAAAGCTCAAGGCTAAATCTGAATTTTTTTTTTAATAACAGCTGCCAAAAATAGTCTATATATCACTGTTGTTTGTGATTTAATTTTAAAGGAGAAAAAAAAAAATTCTCAACACCCACCCACCAACTCAGTTTTTTCTTCTTTGCAAAATCACACCCTGATAATAATAATGGTAACACTTTAGTATGGTAAACACATTCACTACTAACTATGACTTTTGCCTCATTAAACTCCTAATTTACTGCTTATTAATAGTTAGTATGGTAGTCTTTGTAGCGTTTAAGTTAAGCATAAATATGTGCTTTATAAGTACTAATAAACAGCCAATATCCTAGTAATATACATGCTAATAAGTAACTAGTTAATAGTGAGAATTGAACCCTAAAATAAAGTGTTACCATAATAATAAATATTTTTTTTCACATTGTAAAAATGAAACTTATCGGATCCACACAAATTACCTATTTTTGGATTCAAAACAGCAGTTTGCATTCCTATACTATACACGTGAGTGATATCCAACCAATGGATTATGAAAAATGACCCTGACCCCGTCTGGCCCGTCCATACCTTTTTCACTGATAAGCTGGCGAGCCACTTCTTGCTGAAATTTCTCCAGACTCTCTGTGTCATCCTTCAGATGGAAGAGGATCAGGAATGGGATGCCCTCTTCCGTCAATTCCTTCACACACACAAAAACACACATTCTAATCTTAGTCAAACAGATAAGCAGAGTGATACAAACAGTGAAAAGTCCCAGTGAAATTATACAAAACATTAGCACCATTGGTAGTACTGATGCGGGGCTTGGAACTAAATGCTATATAATAGGTTTTGAGAGTGTGTAGGATGGCTGGGTGAAGTGCAGCCGAGCAGAGGTGGGTCACTGGAATAGATTGTGGAGAATCTGCCATATCACCAAGCAACAGAGACTAAAGATATTCAAAACATGCGGTCAAGAAAATCAAAGAAAAAAAACCAAACCTACTAAAGGACATGGCATGCGGACGTCTTTAAAACACAAACACACTTGAAACGTACACACTCAGATGAGCTTGAGTGTGGGAAAAGTACACTGAGGGGGAGGGGACTTTTCTTATGCAAATTAGTAATTGGTTGTTCGGCGGAACTGTTAGATGTTCACAAATAATACGGACAAAATGGAAAGAAAGTACATGTGATAGTTCATATACACATACAAAAAAAGATATTTCGAGAAAGGAAATCATACCTCTCCATTTTCAAATGTGATTTCTCGGACTAGCGGCACACACTTGTCCTGTGTCCAGGCATAGCCGAGGTCAAAATTTGTGAGCGAGCCCATGTAGACCATGTCAGGAGCATTCTCTCCCATTGGCTTATAAATAATATTATCACCACTGAACCGCTCAGGCTTTGAAATTTCCCTGAAAAAAAATAAGAGGTATAGTAAGAATGAGACTGATGTAAGAAATTTTAAATGAAGGTAATGGACTGAGTTGACTAATAGTTCACCCAAAATTTAAATTCTGTCATTATTTACTAACCTACAATACTCATCGTTTCGAGCCCATTTGATTTTTTCTGTTCATACTTAACACCATGGACTAAATCATAAAAGAAATCATAAAAGTAGTCCAATATGATTTGTGCTTCTTCTGAAGCCATTTGGCCACAACTGTACAGTTGTGTGGAAAAGAGCTGAGTTAAGATTATTTAAAAAAACGTTATTTCAATGTTTCACTGAAAAAAATAACAGTATGCAGGTTTGATATGACATGAGGGTGAGTAATTGACAGAATTTTCATCTTTGGGTGAACTTCTATCAATTAGTTGTTGATAGGACAGAGGCAGATCTGAATGAAAGATTGCAGTTGATTGTAATGTGGTGTTCACACCGGACGCGATTCGCGCGAAGGTGGACGCTTGAACATTTTGAGTTTACTCGCTTCAATCGCGCGTGAAATTCGCGCGTGACATTCACTGCACAACAGACGCGAATTAACGTCATGGGCGGGGCTTCTGCCAGCCGGCTCGTCTCTTTGACAGTCCCTCCAGAAAAACGCGATTATGCGAGCGCGTGATTTAACGCATAATCAGCCAAAGTCCGCATATTCATGCGGGGGCCGCATTTTTTCAAATACGCCGCACTTTCGCCGCATAAATTGCCTATTTCCGCGTGCAAAATATGCGGGGCTATCATGATTTCATAATCCCCGCATTTTCGTTGCAAAAAAAGTCATATATATTAGCAGAAAGTTGAACAATTTTCGTTTACTTCACACAAGAGCCGCCATTTCCGCCTATTGCCATGGGAACGTTTTGAAGTGACGTGATTACCCGACGCGAACGTCATCGAAGAGCTTCAAACCCCGTGGAGAAACCATAGATACCGGTGAAACCATGATGAAGCACAAACTCCCATTGGCCAACAAAAATAACAGCAAAAGAGCAAAGCAGTTTCCCTGTGTGCTGACTGATTTCAAAACACAGCTTTGAAGCGTTATGAATCAATGAGTCGATTCAGCGGTTTGAAGCGTTATGAATCAATGAGTCGATTCAGCGGTTTGAAGCGTTATGAATCAATGAGTTGATTCAGCGGTTTGAAGCGTTATGAATCAATGAGTCGATTCAGCGGTTTGAAGCATTATGAATCAATGAGTCGATTCAGCGGGTTGGATCGCCAAAGTCACGTATTTCAGCAGTTTGACACGCGATCCGAATCATGAATCGACTCGATGATTCATAGCATCATGATGCTGTGTTTTGAAATCAGTCATCACTATATAAGTCGTTATTTAGTTTTTTTTGCACACAATAACTATTATCGTCGCTTCATAAAGTTATTGTAGAACCACTGTAGTGAGATGGACTTTGTAACGACGTCTTTAGTAGGCTACCTTTTATGGGTCTTGAGAGTGTACATTGTGCCAATGGAGGCCTTTCTGAGCCATCGGAATTCAACTAAAATATCTTAATTTGTGTCCAACAACATAAAGGGAAGTTATTAATGACAGAATTTTCATTTTTAGGTGAACTAACCCTTTAAGAGATTGCACTTTGTGCATTGGAAGCACTCAAATGTCTGTTTTGTATAGCAACATCTGTAAAACAGGAAGTTATTTATAAATTTTTTCAGAAGTTGTAGCATATTCCTTTTGTAAAGCTACAGAACTTGATTGACTAAATGTTTTGTAAATTTGAGCCATTATTAAGGTCTTCAATAAAACAAGATGAGAACTTAAATATTCCAGCACTTTCTGTGATGTAGTGCTTTTTTTCTCTTTCTCATCAAACCGCAGTTTTTGCAAGTTCCCGCAATTTTATCGCATAAAATTGCATAAATATCCCGCATTTTTCATCGCATTTTTTAAGAAAACGTGCCGCATAATCATGGATTTTTGCCCGCAACAATCACAAAAAAAAGCCGCATTTTTCTGGAAGGACTGCTTTGAGAAATGGCTGACATGGGCTGTGTTTACACGTCTTTTTTTTGTTAAAATCTACTGTTAATGTGTGACAAAACGTAGTTTTAAGACTTTTTCAGTCGATAATGTAGTTGTTTAAAGCTCAAATATGTGGTTTATTTATATAAAGAGTGGCTATTTGAACATTTTATCTGGCGTTTTCGGAGTTGTGAGCTCCAGCGGACAGCGGCGCTCAGCGCTCGTCAAAGCCGGCGAGGGCAACTTTTCCTCGGCCAGTCCTTCTGCCGTCTGCCGCTGGCTCTGATGTCTCTGTGGTGTGTCTCGAGCTATAATTCGTCTTGTAACAGCCGATCTTTGGTCTCATGGATCTATAATTTGTTCCATGGCAAATCGTTTAGACTGAAGGCAAAGAGAAGTTTCATTACTTTATATTTTTAGGCTATAACTTTACGTTGCCGTTGTAACGTTAGCCTACTAGCACTGACTTTGAACGTTCAATTCGCGCCGACTCAATCGCGCCGACTCAATCGCGCGAATCTCGCCGCCTCATTCGAATCGCGTCCGGTGTGAACGCACCGTAAGAAAGTGGCAGGGCTTACACAGACTAAATGATTGGAGATTTAATAATGTTTATTGGAGATTTAATAATGTTTTTTTTAGAAACATATGCATGGCTAAATCGTTCACAATAAGATCAATACATGCATTTACAAAGCAGATAGGGTGAGACTTTAAGTATCTTAAGTGCTTTTCCTACCCAAAAGCTGCCAGGAAAACACAGTCATCTCTCAGGATGTTGGCCACTTTCTCATAAGTACGGTAATTGTCACAGTCTTTTTTCTCAAAGTAACCAATGATGGTGCGTCTACTCCTCTGAAAGAGAGGAAGGAAAGTAAGATGACACAGCAAGGAAATCCAGACTCCACATCAATCTCAGATGCTAAACCTGAAAAGCATTTCGCTAGACTTAACATGTGCCACAGATATTAAATTGTATAGTATAGTGATTTTGAAACACTCACATCTACAGTGCTGATTTCCTCCAGATTTTCTATCTCTTTGATTGGATCCACTTTCTGCTGGCGGATGAAATCAGCGATGGCGGTTACTGACCTTTGACCTCTGTACTCTCGCTTCATCATCATCCCATTTCTGAACAGTTTGAGTGTGGGGTATTTGCTTATCCTGTAGCGCTGGGCTATATCAGCTATTGGGAGAAACATAAAAACAGCAGCCATTACTCCAGCATTCAGTGTCACATGATCATTCAGAAATCATTCTAATTTGTTGCTCAAGAAACATTTCTTATTTTTATCAATTTTGAAAATAATATTTAGCTTAATATTTTTCGTGGAAACAAATAAACATTTATTTGAGATTTAAAAAAAAACTATTTTGTAACATTATACATTCAGCTTTGCCATCACAGGAATAAATTACATTTTTAAATACATCATTGGTGAGCATAAGAGACTTCTTTCAAAAACATTTAAAAAAAACAGGTACTGTAGATACCTGAAGGTGAACATCTAAAAGGTGTGTTTAAATCAATGAAAACCAACAGAATGAGATTACATGACTTTTTCGGTCACACTGATTTCTGTTTGGCTTGCAATTCATAGAAGGGTGAGTTTAAGGACCCACGTGTAGAAGAACACTTTAACCTTCCAGATGCTCTGCTTTTGAAGAACAAAATATGTGCCAGTCTATGAATATTTAGCTTTATAGGTTACGAGAGGGAAAAATCGAAATGTCAGAGGTCAGGGATAGGCTCGTTTTAAACTGAAAGATGGTCTCAAGTCAAAGTATAGAGACAGAAAAAGGGTTAAAGAGAGAGAAAAAGGGAAAGAATTAAAGAAAGTAGAGAACAGAGAAAGAGAGAAGGCAAGAAGGGGGAGGGGCAGAGAAATGAAAGTCAACCAATGTGGGGGGTAAATACTCCAAAGCCGATCGGCTGAAATCAGTCATGCGCGGTCTCTCTCGCTCACACACACCCACGCTGTGGGGTGTCTTTGAGCCGCCTTGACTTCACAGAAGATGCAGTTTTGTCATTAAACCATCAAACACTTTACAAGACATCAATAATTCTGTTTAATTTGCTTTATCTCAAAGGCTAAACCAACGTGTGTGTGTGTGTGTGTGTGTGTGTGTATGTATATAAACTCACAGTGCTGGTCACAGTCCACCCGGGCAAACACCACCTGTGTAGCATCTGGATATTCCTCCCGCACTATATTCGACGACTCCTCAAAAATAGGGTGGAGCATCTGACTGAAACGACACCTGCGGAAAATGCATACAAATAAAATGACCTGAGAACAGGATACAGATACTTTAGAGTATGAGATGCCTGTGCTAGTTTATTGTTTCTAAGCAGATAAAAAAGTTTGACCATTTCAGGTCTGTGTAATAAGCTGTACAATATGCTTTTTATAATATCATTATCATCAGGACATGTCAACTTATTTAAAGGGATGGGTCCCCATAAATGGTTTTTTTTGACAATGGTCTCATCATTTACTTACCCTCATGCCATCCCCAATGTATATGACTTTCTTTCTTCAGATAGATAAAGATTTTTTGAAAAATAATCAATATCTGCGAGTCCATATTATGCAAGTGAATGGGTGAATTGATGCTTGAAAAATCACACACAGTAAGTTCACAAGGTCAGCTTGACATTAACCTAAGTGCGTTACGTTTGTGCAAAAAGTAATGCAGAAGCACAGAGGACTACCACTTCGCCAACTATACAACGCATTTATGTCACGTGTTTGGGTCCCTCAAATGAATGACATTATTCTCGTTATTAGACTGGAAGCACTGGTTAATATGTAAAATATTAAAACATTAGTATTTTTCTTACACACACTTATAGTTTAACTTCAGAAGACAATTGATTTATCCATTGGGGTTATGGAGTACTGTCACTATCGCTGTGTGTAGTTTTTCAAGGGTCAACTGAGTGACATCCATTCATTGGTATTATTTGGACTCACAGAAATAGATTATTTTCCTTTGTTTAACTGAAGAAAGAAAGTCATACACATCGGGGATGGCTTGAGGGCGAGTAAATAGTGAGAATTTTAATTTTTGGGTGAACTATCCCTTTAAAATCTGGTTGTAAAACTAATATAAATGAATCGGTTGGTTCGGTTGATCTTCTGTTAATGTTCACTGATCAATGTTTATAAGTGAATAAAAGCCTAAATTCAATCTGTTCATCATATAAAACGATCCAGTCTCTTCATAAAATTTTGACTAAACCGCTCAATTGATATGGATTAGTTTTACACTCTCTGTGTGAACTTTTTGAAACATCAAAGTAGTAGTTGCGTGGACTGATACTGGAGTCAAGTCAAGCCAAGTCAAGTCAACTTTATTTATATAGCGCTTTTAACAATGCAGATTGTTTCAAAGCAGCTTTACAGTGTTAAGTATGTACAGTTATTCAGCTGTATAGCCATTCCGGAGAAAACGGTGATGTCATCAGTTCATTTCAATTATCATAGTGACAGTGTGGGCTTTAGATCAGTAATTTAGTTTATATGGTTAATTTAGTTTAATAATTAGATTTATTTGGATATTTAGTTGAAAAATGTAGTGTCCCCAACTGAGCAAGCCAAGCCAGAGGCAACAGTGGCAAGGAAACCAAAACCCCATCAGGTGACCTAATGGAGAAAAATAAACCTTGGGCAATTTGACTAGAGCCACCCCTGCACCCATGGAGGGACATAAATCTCTGATATTTTATTAAAAATATCTTAATTTGTGTTTTGAAGATGAACTAAAGTTTTACGGTTTGGAAAGACATGAGGGTGAGTAATTGATGACATTTTTTTTTCATCCCTTTAAGTATTTAATGTCAGCTACCCATATGGGGGTCCAGCAAGCAAAGCAAATCAATAACTCTAATCACCCTTTCTGACAAACACACATCTGGAGGCTTTGAGCTGAGAAAGACACTCACCAGTCTGCATAGAAGTTGACTAGAGCCACCCCTGCACTGTCTGTGGAGAGAAAGATGTGGTTTAATGTCATTTGATCTACTACAATGACAAAGCACGATTGGATAACTCACACCCACATGCACGACACAGGTGCGTAAATGTCTGATTGAAAACAGCCTCATTTAAACACACAAATAAACCAGGAAAAAACTCACTAAGGATGTCATCGATGTTTCCAGCATCCAGACTGGTTATTTCTCCTCGTCCAGGAGTATACAGACCCGTTACCTGACAACAACAGAGATGGTTCATTTGCATGAGTGCATGTGAGTAATAACATTAACAGTGCTCATAAAGGAGCCAGTGGTAAATCATTATCATCAGACAGTCATACTCATAATCTATTATCTATCTGATACGAAAAATACAGGCTTTCATGCAGGGGCCAAAATGAAGTCTAGGAAAGCCCTGAATAGAATAAAATAGGACTTTGGCAAATAAAAACCAAGTAGATGGTAACTTTTTAGGAACTGCAACATAATAAACAGTGTAAGTTGAATTATAAGAACAAAAGGCGATTCAAATTAAGTAGAAGAAACATCTACTAAAGTTAACATCTGTTGTGACTCGTGCCTCTTTTTTAACAACAAAATTTACCCTCATAACTTTGCCCAAACGTATTCGATTTTTTTTTTGCAGAAGTCAACAATACAGAACATTTAGAGAACAAAAATAACAGAGCAAAGTTTCTTACTAATAATAAAGGTATCATATTAAAACATTTTTAAACAAATAAACAATGACATAAATATTACATAATAATTACACATTGAAAAGCTTGAAAAGTTGTAACTGAGGAAAGTTGACAATATGTGCTTGTTATGAGATGTGATGATAAAATGAATATAGAATTGAGGACTGAAATGGGAAACTAAGGATAACCTATTTATGCTAAAAACATCAAATGGGCCACAACAAATAAAAACAAATAAGCATTAAGCAAAACACATGGGATAAAGTCAGACTGGGACAGTAGTTTCTTTATATGACAAACAGATTTAATACTATCAGTCCAGGCAAAACTAAAAAGTTTAGTTAGTTGTTTTTTTTAACACTAATGTGAAATTTATTTGAGAAATGGAAAGTGAATCTTTGCTGACCAATGTGGCACTTTTTAAAGCTTTTGTGGCACACCACCACTAGGCTCTGTTTGAATGCAGGATGTCTCCAAGCAAACAACATGCAAATTGTTGCTTCACCATATTCCTAAATAAGTAGAAGCAAAATGTGCTTATAACAACAGTCCAGCCTGTATTTAAATATCTGTCATAATCCATCCCAAAAGCCCCCTTTAATGGGAAAGTACATTTAGGCTGGACTGTACTTAGTAACAGTGAACTGATAAACCCACAATCTAATCTAAATGTCATTTGAGATAACTAATCACACTTTCAATTACAATCACATACTACCACTCAAATAAAGAATTGATAAAATACAGAATTGATAAAAAATATGAAAAGGAAATTAAATTTTATATGCCTTTCTATCAGGGAGTAGTGCGTTCTGAGCATGACATTTCATAAGGGCAAAGACCAGTTTGGTTTTTAAATCTTTAAATCTTCAGTACAAATTTATATATATAAAAAAATAAAACTTGTATTATAATGAATGTATGACATTTTTTATTATTATACAGATTATCATTTTAGTATATAATGTACTTCTATATTCAGAATATTTAATTAATATTCTATACATACAGTACCTGACAAAAGTTTGAAACCTTCCATTTTTTAAAAAATGTTTTTAAAAGTTGTCTTTAATGTTTCTTGATAATCAAATCAGCATATTAGAATGATTTCTGAAGGATCATGTGACACTAAAGACTGGAGTTATGATGCTGAAAATGTTGCTTTGCCATCACAGAAATAAATCACATCTTTAAATGTATTAAAATAGAAAACTATTATTTTAAATTGTAATAACACTTCACAATATAACTGTTTTACTGTATTTGATAAAATAAATACATCCTTGGTGAGCATAAGAGACTTTCCTGTTTGGAAATGTATCCAAACAGGTACTGTATTTGTTTATTTTAGCAGAAGATTTGTTTACTAAAAGGGAATGTTACATTATATTTAAGTTTCCAAGTTCAGTGTAGATAAATGGCATTTTAAGATGCATGTGTATTACTCTTGCAATGTAACTGACATAATTGTGACAGCCTTGCCTTTCTGTAACATGAAACAACAATTTCATTTGGACTTTAGACGTTCCTTTTAGCCATGTGAAGATATCATTAATCTTGCTGATTAGCTGGTATTATTAATCTGGTAAATATATGTTATTACTATAAAATGAGCATTTCACAACCAAAATTCATTGAAGACAAGTATCGTGGCTAGTTATCTAACATATGTGATCGATCCAAAAGAAACTGAACAGGTTTGGTAATGCTACATGTTAATGTAGAGTTGTTGGCTGTTGGATGAGTCTGCTGTTGCTACATTTCACTACATCCTTGTTTGACTGTGTCAAAGAGAGCCTGAAGACAAGTATAATGATATTACGATAGAAATCTTCACCTCTCCTTGATTAAACAGAGAGACTACTTGGCAAGTGAATAACATTGCAAACGGCAAGACTGAATGCGATGATACAGACCTCCTCACACTGGCTGTCTTAATGTCTGTGATATGTCCATTTTTAGAGACAAAAAGAACCGTTCAGACTAATATATCAAACACACACTGAGGCATATGTGATCCTCATCAAAAAACAAAACAGGCAGCTGCTAAACAACACTGCCTACATTTACTGGCTAATCTCTCAGAGAACTCAAGTCTCCAACTGTCACAACAGCCACAGAAAACAAAACAAACACACAACTCCACATGGGCTGATCTAAACCGCTCAGATCACAAAGTACAAAATCACAGCTAGACCCAACATACGCTGTAGTTTCGGTAAACAAATTTGCACCCGTGCATGTCCGTTTCTTACGGAGATCCATCACAGAGTTTCCCAGCTCTAATACTGGGAGTTTCAACTCCGATAAACAAAAATAAGAGTGGAGTGAAGTGTGAACTGCGGAGTATTTTATGCTATACTGCAGTCTCAGGTTATGGGTAATAACCAGGGTTGATGAGAGAGTTAAAGGGATAGTTCACCCAAAAATGAAAATGCTGTCATCATTTACTCACCCTCAAGTTGTTCCAAACCTGTATGAGTTTCTTTGTTCTGCTGAACACAAAAGAAGATAGAGTGAAGAATGTTTGTAACAAAGCAGATAGAGCAACCATTGACTACCATAGTAGGGAAAAAATACTATGGTTGTCAATAGTTGCTCTATCTGCTTTGTTACAAACATTCTTCACTCTATCTTCTTTTGTGTTCAGCAGAACAAAGAAACTCATACAGGTTTGGAACAACTTGAGGGTGAGTAAATGATGACAGCATTTTCATTTTTGGGTGAACTATCCCTTTAAGGCCCAAGAATGATACATATAATAACTATATTAGCATCCACTCTATATAATATTTGGTTTATATTGAGCATGCGTTACAGTTATGTCGCCTGCCACTTTCAAGATCTAAACAATCGGGTAGATACTGATTGGCTATTTTTATTGTTCATCAGCTGAAAAAAAATATACTATATATATTTTTTTATTTGACCTCATAATGTTTAATAAAATTGTGAAACCAGACTTCTCTTTGGTGGCGTATGCAGGACTTCTCCAATCATTTAATCCACTTGAAACTGCACCTGCAAGCTTGTGTTCATCGTTTAAAGGGCATATTGCAGGTTAGAGACTCCAGTGAGTCAATGTATAGAAAAATAATGTAGGAACTAGATTTTCTATAAAATATACTTATAAATAAGCTATTAAGGCTTTTGGAGTCGTTTTTGTGAGAAAATTTTACTTCCGCATCTAAAAATGCCAAAACCGGACGTGGCGTAACGAGAGGGAGTGCGGTGAATTTCAGCAATAGGAAAACAATGGATTGCAATGACAGTTCGGACATTGAGGAAATTATAAATGTTTATTAATACTCATATGGCAGACCACAGCCATACAATTATGACACTCAATTAGGGACAGGCCAGGATTAGACAGAACAACGATCAGGAGACAAATTGAGTTGTTGGGTGAGGAGAAACAGTGGAGAACAGGGCAGGTGTCTCGGTGAGAGACCAGTGTTAGCATATATATATATATATATATATATATATATATATATATATATATATATACCCTAACTAAAGATATGAACACTGTGCTCAGATTACAATAGTCTCAAAAAAAGTACCTGCCATTAATTTTTTGTCTTTTCTATAATCCACTCGTATGTACTTCACAATACGGAAGAAAATATATTTCGCTACTTCTGTTTCCTCGCAGCTTCGGTTTCTTAGCTGGCTAACATTGTGAAAATGACTTGTGATAACCTTGGAAGCATTACTTAAAATAAAATAGGTTAAAATCATAAACAAACCTGTAATGCTTCACAACGTATGTAAAGTGTATTTGAATGTATTGCTATCATGAAGTTGTTTTGAAACAGTATGTGCTGTGACATCAAATGAGTCAGGATTACAAGCATTTTAAATAATTGTATTGAAATGATTATTAAAACTGAGGTGCTTAGAGGTCAATCTCAAAGCTACTAACTCTGCTCTATGGTAATAAATATTACGTTCACAAAGGAAAACAAATTATTTACATTTTACAACTTATTACCGAAAATGTGACCCTTTCTCTTAACTGCTAAAAATACATACCGAAACTGACAGCTTGTAAAATGAACTACATTGGCAGCAAGGCTACTGCGGCTTTCACATCATGCTGTGCTAAACGGAGCAGCGCGGGTCACTTCCGGGTTGACAGCCAATAGCATTCGGCCACAACAGAGAAGTTCACCAACCGGTTTCTTAACTGCGAAGTCGGATGAAACGAATCCCAAAATATCCATCTCTTTACTTTGGGACTATAAAGATCAGTGTTGACAGCTGGATACTGTATGGCTCCTTTAGTAAAAACGACTTCAAATGCTTAATTCATTTGTTTAAAGGCCTTTCCCTAAACAGGTTCACATCAGTCGCTGTCTGTGAAACTTTATAACTATAAATGGGAACAGGACGCATGCAAGCACCTCAATTACTTGTTCATTTGAACAAGTTGCGTTTAACATTTAAAACCCCTGCAAGGTTCCAAAACTTGCGTTGCGAGTGACGTCTTTTACCCATCTAAAACCTCTCCATTTCCGTCATTATCTACTCATGAGAACGAATGTCCTTTGGCCCTTTCAACACTGTATTTAAGACTGCTAAAAATAAAAGTTTGTATGATTCAGTGATCCTTAGATGGCTCGAAGACATCCTAAATGACAATATAAGTTGGCAATGTTTATAAATGACGCGTATGGTTGTGAATTAAATGGGAATAGTTGACACGCAGCCTATAAACTCTTAAAATGTCCCATACTTGCAGCTGCATCATGACTACAAGCCCGGTGGTAACTCTAATAGCTGGTTAGCCACATTAGCCAGCTGTCTCTAGCACTTTCTGTAGCCAGCCTACATTCACTATAGGCCATTAGACCAAGCTTCAGAGTTGACATAGTCGAAATCGTTCGTTGCACCAATTCTAAAGGCCTTCGTATAATAACCCGTTAAAAAAACAGTGTAAATCAAGGGCATCACATCCAAGTTCATAAACCCTGATAATAGCTAACGTTATATGAGCTAACAATCCCAAGCAAACCTGCCAGAAGTGTGTTACTGAACGAGCGCGCGATTACTCATACACATACCAGCAGGAGGGTGAAGTAGTGCAGTTCGGGAGCGGGAATTATTGATGATAATTTCATTGTATAGTGGTGTTGGTTGAGGTTACGATGTTGTTGGATCTTGCCAGTCTCTCGACACCACCTCCTTCTCCTCTGCTGCAGGAAACAGGCAGTACATACGGCCAGGGCTACGGGAACTGGAATTCCGGGTTTGCTTAGAACTATGGGAAATGTAGTTTCACGCTGGGGCTATTGTGGTTGCGCTCACTAGATTTTGTTTTATCAAAAAACTACAATCCCAGTATGGATTGTGTGGGGAGAATGTGGTCCTTGGTATTTGTAGTTTTATTTACATACGTGCCCAGATGTGTTTGCGGTCTCAAGAGTTTTTGGAGTATCATTGACCACAGCGAGGCTGAAGTCCCCAAAATTACGGAAACAGCGAAAACACTGCAATGCTTTGAAAACGTTTGTGATGTTTAAAGTCAGAGATGGAAATATCAGATTAGTTGTGTTTCACTTTGAAACTGGTAAGTTGCATCATCGTTTCCCAGCTGTATAACGGGATTTTCGAATATTTAGCAATCAAGCTACATGCAAACACATTCAAGCGCGAGATTAATACATTATGAAAAAAAATCATGGACTGTCATTTGTTGTCGTTGAAGTACTACAGCAGATATGTAACTATGTTTGCATTTGTTAAAAGTATTGTTTAATTTGCAGCTTAGACACAAAGAGCTAGTGAAGACTTCAGTGAGCTCTGCAGCTGATTCATAAACATGACTTTTGTTAAACAAACTGTCAAGTGTCAATTCAGGCACAGTTTGCATTAGTTTGGAAAAAGCGTATGAGCTTGTAAAATCCTGGATTATGGTTTCTTATAATTATAAAAACCAAAAACAAACGAAAGATACAATGTTTTATACAAATGAAAGAAAAACATTTCCAGATCACTGTCATCTGAATTGTTTCTCTTAAAGGGCATATTAAGTAAATGACTTAGTAGTGTCTTATTTAGAGTATCAGAAGAGTCCTAAACAATGTCAATGTCTCTAATTGTGCTCAGATTTGCCAAGGTAACCAAGCACCAAAGCCATCAATCTGTACTAAAACAAATCCTCCCAAGAGTTTATTATTAGAGCTGCATAATCTAGATTAAGCATAATACTGTTACTTTATTTTAGCAAATGACAAAATGACAAATCAAATTTTTTTTTGCCTTTAATTATTTATTCTAAGGTGTTTTAAGAGATATCTTAGACAAAGTTGAATGAAACAACTGAGAACATGAGCAATGCAATTTTCTTGGTATTGTTGACATGTTATATATATATTTTGTTTTACTGCATACATTTCAAACACATCTAGTTCATTGATTGTGTGCTTTAACAGACTTTTGGTTTTAATCAAAATAAAACTAGCTGTAAATTTTAGTTAAAAATTAAGATTTAAAAAGTCAATGTTGACTAGTTTCTTGCAAGACTCCAGTGTTACTCTTGCTCCAGTGTTGTTGTTTTATGTCACATACTCCTGTAAGTCGGCCTTGGCATTGAGCACTGGTAATGTTTGGCACAGTAGGTCAGAGCAGGTGGTTTGTGCTCTGTGTGTGAGTGATCCTCTCTCTCTCCTGCAGAACTCTAGATCAGAGCTGCCAGGGGGACCTGCGGCTATGCCAAGCCCAGCAAGGCTTCACTTAGCTGGGTAACATCTGCTAAGGCCTCCCCTGCCTCCTGGACATCACAATGGTAAGAGTCAGAAACCAAGAGCTGTGCTGAGATTTAGAAGAGATTATGAGTATTGTATTAAGAGTTTTAAAATTTTCATTTTTTATTTTTATTTGTGGTATAATTATTGACAACAGTAGTTTTGTTAATTTTACTAAAAATAAACTGTGGGAGTATTAAAAGCGTGCATATTACTGACACATTAATGTCTCTAGAGATTTCCAACACACTTCTTCTGTCATATCAAAGAGTTATAAATGACTCTCTTTAAATATTTTGTCACATTAACAAGATGCATTTCACAGAGTAAAAAAACAGGTGTGAATGTAGAATGCAATTAAAAAGCTGTTAATTATACACTTATCATGAGGTATGTCCTATGAGAACCAAAAGATTTCACTTATAAGCTATAATTTGTAATTTGGGTATTCTAAGTCTAAATCAGATACATATTGTCTTCACATAAGTTATGAAATATTTATCATTATATATATATATATATATATATGCACACATTATATAATTATATATATATAATTTTATATAATTATATATATATATATATATATATATATATATATATATATATATATATATATATATATATATATATATATATATATATATATATATATATATATATATATATATATATATATATATATATATATATATATAATTATATAAAATTATATATATATAATTATATAATGTGTGCATATATATATATATATATATATATATGTGTTAAATAATGTGATAACATGTACAATATGTGCTTAATTTAAGGATTAGTTCACTTTAAAATTAAAATTTCCTGATAATTTACTCACCCCCATCTCATCCAAGATGTTTGTGTCTTTCTTTCTTCAGTCGAAAAGAAATTACGTTTTTTAGGAAAACATTCCAGGATTTTTCTTCACATAATGTACTTCAATTGCAGCCAACGAGTTGAAGGTCCAAGTCAATGCAGTTTCAAAGAGCTTTGAAGGGCTTCAGAGGCTCTGCATGATCCCAGACGAGGAATATGGTCTTATCTAGTGAAACCATCTGTCATTTTCAAGAAAAAATAAACATGTATATACTTTTTAACCTAAATTACTCTTTGCGCTGCTCTGTGCCATGGATTGCGCAATCACGTCGGAAAGGTCATGCTAGACGTAGGCGGAAGTACCACCCCAAGCAAACTTGCAAAGACTAATACAAACGCCCTTTACAGAAAAACTCCAACTTCAAAATCGTCCGACACAGTTGTTTAAACTCTGCAGACCCTGATCAGGGTCTGGAATGACATCATCAAGTATATACTTTAAATTTATGTCTGTGCAGGTGCTCTGACCTCATATGTGGTACCATTTGAAAGCTTAGAATGTCTACTTTCTGGAGATACTTATTTACTCTAAATTACTCTGGTACCATTTCCGCCTGGATTTGGCCTACCCAAATTGAAAAGCCTCCCATACTCACATACAGTGGTCTTAATACAATGGTTTTGGTGTTACCAGTAGGTTGCAGCAAATACTGGTAAAATATTTAAAAAAAAAAATTCTGTATTATGTATGCAAGATTTTAGACAAGACAATTTAAATGGATCTGAATGGAGGAAAATAACCTTTTTTATATACCCATATACAGTGGTATAAATGCAATATCCCTTTTTCATTTTACAGAAAACCCTGAAATTACATAAAACACTACTGAAATTGATAAATATTCTATTATATGTGGTGTGAATGTCTTTTTGAAACATATAAAATATATAAAAACAGACAAACAAAATAGGCACTTTTGATAGTTTTGGTTATAAATTCATTTTTGAAAGTGTATGTCTCAGGCCCTATGTGCTCTAGCACCCTGCAGACAGTTTTGGTTGTTTCCAGCATATGTCAGCAAACACTGGAAAAAAGATTTTAGTGACACTTGGATATTGCATTTAGACCACTGTATATTGGTATGGGGGATTTCATAAAAAGGGCTCCATCCAGATCCATTTAAATAAATCTTGCATACAACATGATACAGACAAAATTATTTTTTCCAGTATGTTCTGGAATCTAGTGGAACTAGACTGTATGTGTAGACTGTACCCACTGTATGCGGGTATGGGAAGCTTTTCAATTTGGGTAGCCCAAATCCAGGCGGAAATGGTCCCAGAAATGGTCCCAGAGCATAAGTCCACAAACCTTTTTTTTTGCTAAAGGATGTTTGTATTAGTCTTCACACGAGCGCTTTGTAAACACGGGGGCGGTACTTCTGCCTACGTCTAGCGTGACCTTTCCAACCTGATTACGTAATTTAGGGTATTTCTTTTTAGAAAATGACAGATGGTTTCGCTAGATAAGAACAATAGGTTACTGTCGTAACCCCGATTCTCTGAAACATCGAGTGGAGAGATCCACCTATGGGAAGGGCATCCGTACCTGACCTCTGCAGAAGCATCCAATTGCACCAAGTCTGACAAGACAGGCAGGAGCGCGCAGCCAATGCCCGGTAAGGCCCCGCCCCTTACCTGCGGGCATATATAGCCTGCACGCGCTACTGTACTCCAGTAAGAATATTTGCTTCTCGTGCGGCAAGCGGGGCAAGGCTGGTGGATCTCTCCACTCAATGTTTCAGAGAACCGGGGTTACGACAGTAACCTATTGTTCTCTTTCATCATCTCGTGTTCGAGATCCACCTATGGGAGAGACATGGACAGCTCCCCGATTGCCCAATATACTCACAGTGAGGTCCTGTTAGCCAGAAAAAGACGGTCACCCCCAAGTGGGCAGTGCTTGACACGTCTCATAATCATGAACCCGCCAAACGGACGCACACACGTAACTGCGATGTGCAAGCAGGACATAAAACGTGTGTGGCACACACAAAAGAAGGCAGGGTCAGGAAGACCCCACCCCCAAGACCGAATGTGCTACCGAGGTTCTGGTGACATCCAGCCTATAGTAACGCACAAACGTATGGGGAGAAGCCGAACTGGCAGCAGAGCAGAAATCCTGCAGTGATACTCCCCTGAACAGAGCCCAAGAGGCGGCTAAGCCCCTCGTGGAATGAGCTCTGATGTCCCCTGGAGGTTGCACTCCCTTCGATTCGTAAGCCAAAACTATAGCGTCCACAAACCAATGTGAAAGGCATTGTTTAGACAGGGGATCCCCTTTGTGGGGAGGAGCCCATGAAACAGAGTTGGTCACTCTTCCGGAAAGCACTGGTCCTAGCCAAATACGTCTGTAACACACAGACCGGACACAGGGCATTCAGCCTTTGATCCTCCGCAGAGGAAAAAGGGCGGAGGGTGAAAAGCGGAAAGCTCCAACACCTCCGATGTGAACGCAGGAAAACATTTCGGCATGAAGGCTGGATTAGGCTTAAGGAAAACCTTATTTCCGCCCAGAGAGAATTTAATGCACGAGGGGTGAACCGAGAGTGCATGTAACTCACTGACACGTTTGGCTGACGCCAAAGCCAAGAGCAAGGCTGTCTTGAAGGACAGCAACTTTAGGGAAATATTCCCCAGAGGCTCAAAAGGGAATTGAGACAGGGCTTCCAGCACCATGGAGAGGTCCCATTCAGGGATCGTTCCCCTAATAACTGGCAACGAAAGACGGGCACCCTTCATAAATCTGCGGATTAGAAGATGCTGCCCAACCGTTGAGCCCTCAAAACCCACATGACAAGTAGAAATAGCTGCCAGATAGACCTTAATAGTGGAAAAGGACCTCCCTTTATCCATGAGGTCTTGGAGGAAACACAAAATATCAGAAACTGAGCACTGATATGACGTGAGACCCCGCCCATCACACCACTCATCGAACACTTGCCACATACAGCCATATAAGGACCGTGTAGAAATGGCCCTGGCATTCTGTAGGGTAGCCACCACGCGCGGGGGAAGCCCTAACGCGCTCAGGTTCGCGCTCTCACGAGAGCTACCCTGTCCGGGTGTGGGTGATAAATCTCCCCGTTCGCTTGAGACAATAGGTCTGTGCGGAGGGGGAGGTGCCACGGCTAGGCATGTAACAGAGGAATTATCTCCACCAGCCAGGGCGCTTTGGGCCACCTGGGAGCTATCAGGATGAGAGACAGGTGACCCTCTTTCACCCTGGCCAGTGTTGGAATTATCAAGCACAGGGGAGGAAAGGCATACAGCAGCACTTTGGGCCATGGGTGGGCCAGTGCATCTACCCCGAGGGGCGCGTCCAAGTCCTTTAGCGAGAAGAACATAGGACAACGGCTGTTTTCGCGCGAGGCGAATAGATCTACGGACCCCTGTCCGAATCTCATCCAAATCATGTCTGCTATCTGAGGATGGAGGCGCCAATCTCCGAAGAGCGGGTTCCCCCTCGATAGAAGATCCACGCCTCTGTTCAGAATGCCCAGAACATGAGTCGCGCGTAACGACAGGAAAAATCGACTGCTCCATACCAAAAGCTTGTAAGCTAGAGCATGGAGTTTCGATGAGCGCACGCCGCCTTGACGATTGATATAAGCCACTGCCGTGGTATTGTCTCAGCGTACGAGCACATGATGTCCCTGCAGACGGGGCAGAAAATTATTCAGAGCCTTCCAAATAGTCAGAAGCTCTAAATAATGTATGTGCTCTGAACGTAGTTTGCTCGGCCACAAAACGTTCACAGTTCTGCCCTCTTGGGTGGCACCCCAGCCTGTTAAGGACGCATCCGTCGTCACAACTTTCCGCAACATAACCGTCCCGAGAGGGGCGCCCTGTGCGTAAAAGTCCACGCTCTTCCAGTGGCGCAGAGCTGCAGAGCTGCAGCGCGGGTGCGCGTGCGTCACTGTCACAGAACGGCAAAGATCGTGTAACGGGCTGAAATGTAGTGACAAAACCCACTTCATGAACGCCCTCATTCTCAGGAGTACTAGTGGCAAAACCTGGATAGATGGAGCCATAAGACCCTGTAGCCTGAGACATGTGCGATATTGTACCCTCGCCCCTTCTCTGAACTGCGACAGACAGTTCATCAGAGAGAGAACGTGCTCCTGTGAGAGACGCGCTCACATGGAGACTGAGTTAAGCTCCATGCCCAGGAATATCACATTCTGGCTGTGTGTAAAATTGCTTTTGTTCACATTCACCCTGAAGCTCAGAGATGTAATGTGCGCGAGCACGCGGCAGGTGTCCTGCAACACCTTTCCCCTCGAATCGGCTATGATGAGCCAATCGTCTATGTATGTCAGGATCCGTAGACCAGACATTCTCAAGGGAGTCAAGCCCGCTTCCGCACACAGACAGGAGCTGCGAGGGCTTAGACTCATCAAACGGCAGGATCGTGAATTCGTAACAAATGCCTTGATAGGCGAAACGAAGACACTTCCTGTGAGGTGGATAAATGCTTATGTGGAAAAAAGCATCTTTCAGATCGACCGATGTGAACCAGTCGTTCCGTTTTATGGCGCGGACGAGCGAACCATGAGTTAACATTCTGATATTGTATTTCCTCAAATGTTTGTTCAACACCCTGATGTTCAGAATAGGACGGGGGAACCGTCCTTCTTTGGAACCAGGAAATAACGAGAATGAAAACCCTGGTTTATCAGATTGGGGGGTACCACCTGAATCGCACCTTTGCTCAGCAGAGAGGAGATTTCCTCTTTCAGAACGCGCGCCGTGTTTTCCTCTGTGTGAGAAAAACGAACGCTGGTGAAAAGTGGGGGTTTCATTGCAAACTGCAGACGATAACCCTGCGATATTGTACACAATACCCATACGGGTGGTTCTGCAGCTCGCGAAGCAGACACACGGCTCACGAGCATGCCCACTCACGCCGTGCTGGCTTCGTGTTTGCCCAGCTGGCTTATTTGTGATGCAATGACGCCCTCTAGTGGAGAAACTAGGGACGGCATGCGTGGGTTCAGAGAGCTGTCCACTCTTTGCAGAGAAAAGTGCTTTCCCTGCAGAGAGAGGGTATCTCTCTGTAACGAATTAATATGATTCGTCTGATTTAACGTGTTTTTGTGTGTTTTGTTTTAGGGAAAACACTGGGGTTTGGGAAAAACCCCAGGGCCGAAGCCTTTATTAGCTGAGTGAGGGGACACAGTATGTGCGGTGTGGTGACACTGCTTTTGCACTTTCCCTCACAACAGACCCCCTGAATGGGGGGGGAGGGGGCACACCCCATCCACTAAACACATAGGCTGGGCAGCCACGGGAGGGGGGCACCCTCCAGAAGAAACCCTCCGTCTTTTGGACAGGGTTACTGCAGAAAGAGAGTTCAAAGAGCTTGTCGCTCGAGACACACCCAATCCACTAAACACATAGGCTGGGCAGCCACGGGAGGGGGGCACCCTCCAGAAGAAACCCTCCGTCTTTTGGACAGGGTTACTGCAGAAAGAGAGTTCAAAGAGCTTGTCGCTCGAGACACACCCAATCCACTAAACACATAGGCTGGGCAGCCACGGGAGGGGGGCACCCTCCGGAAAAAACCCTCCGTCTTTTGGACAGGGTTACTGCAGAAAGAGAGTTCCAAGAGCTTGTCGCTCGAGAACGGTTTTGATGAAAGTTACGTCCCGGGGCCGGGGAATTAGGCAAACGCACCTGGCTAGGGGCCGCCTTCCTAAGAAGGCACAACTTGAAGGCCTCGTCCTCCTCCTCCTCCTGGTCACATCCTACAAAGTAAAGCGCCATGGAGCGGCCAAAGGTTTGAAAAGCCTGACGAGCGTTATGGAGAAACGAGGTTGTAAACCGTGATGATCTCCTTCCATAATGCAGGAGAGGAAGATCCCTAGCTGTTGGCCCAGGTCGTCCAAAATTTCCGCCTGGTAAGCGGAGAGGAGGAGACATTTAGGGCCCTAACAGCCAAGGCCGAGGATTGGCCTGGTGCACCGAAGCAGAAAACGGTTCATCAGGGCGAGCAGCCCTCCCTGGACTGGGTTGAGGTGCCTGGCGATCGCTCAATAGCGGGCGGTTAACCCATGCCGAGAGCCGCCATATTTTAACCTCCAGAACCGCAAGACCGTGTTTAAGGTTGAGCGGGTCGGTCCAGTAATGCCGTGTGTGCTTAGCGCACGCTAGGAGAACGTGAAAGTTGTTACCTCAGGCCGAGGGGAGCTCCCAGCATTTTACCGTCGTAAATATCCCTCTCCTGGTCGGTGGCGCTCTGTGGAGCCGATGTTGAGACAAGCGGCCGCTCGCTCACACATCCAGGAAGATGGATTGAGGCAAGGCTGCGGGGGCGCTAGCCTGGGGAATGCCAGAGGGCGGGATGGCCTCCTCGTCCTCTGATGGTGCGTTCACACCGGACGCGAATGAAACGTTTCGCGCTAGTGATTTACATGTTAAGTTACATTTCATGTTAAGTCAATGCAAAGACGCGAATAGGCATTCTGCAGCGCAATTCGCGTGAATGAGAAGTCCCGCACGTCGTCATCACCGGACCCTGCCGGATCGTCGGCGAGCAGGGGGTTTCCCGCAAAGATGTCCTCTTCGGGGAACTCAGGATTGGGCTGGTCAGCCCAGACAAGAGCAGTCACGCCCCGGGAGGTCCCCGGTGGCGGGCTGTCGTCACTATGTCCCACTGGGTAGCAGCAACTTATGGTGGCGTCTCAGGAGTAACAAGGCAGCACCAGGCAGTGACTGCAGTTCTCCGGATTCTCTATGGCCTCTTCCGCGTGCTTGAGGCCCAAGCAGACCGCGCAGAAAGGGTGAATATCATAGCGGCAAGAGCATCACATGCGGCCGGGCAGGCCCGTGATAAACTAGCGCCGGAAAGAAGCAGGAATAGAGAGCGACATACCGGCGAAGAACTCAGAACAAATCTGTGGCGGCAGCCGTGGAACAGGAATGACGAGGAAGAGCGTGGGCGGCTCCGAGAGCAGACACAGAGAAACTGGCAGAATAGGCACTGTCACGCCCGGCGGAGGCTGATCCGAAGATATTTCCTCCTGCAGACAATAAGTGAGCAGCGCAAATTCGACCGAGCTGTATCAGTGCAGAGATCGCGAGAAGCCAATGTCAACTGGAGTACAGTAGCGCGTGCAGGCTATATATGCCCGCAGGTAAGGGCTCCTGCGCGCTCCTGCCTGTCTTGTCAGACTTGGTGCAATTGGATGCTTCTGCAGAGGTCAGGTACGGATGCCCTTCCCATAGGTGGATCTCGAACACGAGATGATGAAAGAGAACCTATTCCTTAGGTGGGATCGTGCAGAGTCCTCTGAAGCCCTCTGAAACTGCATTGATTTGGACCTTCAACGTTTGGGTTGCCATTGAAGTACATTATATGGAGAAAAATCCTGAAATGTTTCCCTCAAAAAACGTAATTTCTTTTCCACTGAAGAAAGAAAGACATGAACATCTTGGATGGCATGGGGGTGAGTAAATGATCAGGAAATTTTCATTTTGAAGTGAACTAATCCTTTAAGTTAGAGCTAGAACTTATATATGTCCACACAATTTGGTATTTCATTGCGTCATGACACACGATACAATTGAAATGTGGAATGCCCACTTTAGTTTGACCCTTGTGTCCCTTTAGCCTCGGCATGTACAGTATGAATGAAAACAACCCATTCAATGGCCTCGATGTTGAATGTGACCCTTATATTAATATTTAATGAAGTGAAGGGTAAGTGAATGTTTCTGAGGGTAGCTTGGCTCTCTCCAGGGTTAAGTGAGCTGTTAATAATTGATGATGTGCTGATTTTTATGGTTCTTTGAGCGTGTTAATAGAATAACGTACTTACTGACTGCACCAATAGAATAATGCAGTTAACGTGTGTTTGGAGAATAATGTAATTAGCATGTGTTCGAAGGGTTATTGCTGAGGGAGAGAGCAGGCAGATACACACATCTACATGATCTGTGAGGGAACACAGTATGTGTCGGTCATTGCTTTCTAACCTTATAAACACCCAACTGATTCAAATCTTGTTTCATCTTTTTCATTTCCGCTGACTCTCTCTCTTCTTCTCTTTTCCCCCTCTCTCGCTCTTTCTCATTGATTTTCTGTTTGTTTTTCAATCACATTATTTCCCGCACACAGCGGTGTAGCCAGCGGCTAAATGGCCCCTCTCCTACTAATTGGACGTTTAATTAGATCACAGATTTGGCCCAATTAGTCGCTGTAGGGAGGATAGGGGATAGCCTGGGGGGCTGTGTGTGTCTTTGGGTGCGTGTTTATGTGAATAGATGGTGAAGAGCGAAAGCGAGGGACGGAGATACAGAGAAGGGGGAGTAAGAGAGAGAATGGGAGGGTGGAAGAGAGATATCTCTCTCTAGGCTGCCTCATTAGAGATGTCAGAAAGGGTCTGCCATGATACTTCCCCCCTCACTATGAGTCCGGCCCCAAGAGACCTATCAGAGCAACCTGGCCCAAGTGTGCTCCGGGGACTCAGACCGTGCCATCTCTCAGTCTCAGCAGCAGCTGCAGTTCAAATCACTGCCGTATTACCTGAGAGAGCCACCAGCAGTCTCAGTTTATCAGTGAATGATGCCATACCTTCATGAAAACATACAGATCAAGGATGTTTCCTCAGAGATGGAACTGAATTTTGTACTAAAGGTTCAATACAAAATATGATATCAAATAGGCAGCATTTATTTTGCCTCCCATAGAGGTCTCTGAGCTGATGGTCCTAAAGCATAGTGTAAGTGTTAGGGTGTGCCTCTACATCAATGTGATTGGCTGATTAAGCGGTCAACGATATAATGGCTGCCTATCATGTTCACAACTGGCCTGCAAATCGATGCATGACCTGAATGGGTCAAACTTAGAAATGCATACTCGTTGGACTCATTCAGGCCATCTTCGTTGAGGTAACCTGCTTGGACATGATGACATTACTACTTTCAGTTGAGTTTGTATTGAAAAGAGCTTGAAATGTCTTTTTGAAATTAAAGGTCCCGTTTTTCCTGATTTTTTTGAAGCTTTGATTGTGTTTACAGTGTGCAATATAACATGTGTTCATGTTTCGCGTGTACATTTTTTTATCTGTATACCGTTTTTTTCACTGTCCTAAAAACGGCTCGAAGATTTCCTTATTCTATGAAGTCCCTCCTTCAGAAATACGTAATGGTTTCTGATTGTGCCAGCGGTTCCCATGTTGTGATTCGACAGCAGCTTAGCGCACGTTGCCCGGAAAGGTCACGCCTCTTACCATAACGGGGAGATGCATGTGCTCAAAGTACAGCGTCCCTGAAGGCCAAACAAAGGTGATTTGACTCTGGGATGAAAATAACAGCGTCTGGACGACATGGCGACAAACACACTCTACAAACGCGACCGAACGCAACCTTGAACGCAACACTTCCTCTTCTCCACGTGGGAGTGCAACAAGACCACGCCCCCTTTTTTGCGTATTCTTGTGGGCGGAGGTTAGTCAAAAAACTGTTCTACTGACGTCATTAAAGCAGGATGTACAGGGATGTAGTCGCTGTACGCTTTGAAAGGGAACTTCTGTTAAATAAAATATCTCGCTTGTCATTGAACTTTGAGCTTTATAATTTTACAGGTATTATTTATGCGCTAACAGCAACATTACACACTAACTAAAGTTTGAAAAATGGGATCACGAAGAACAGGACCTTTTAAATGATTTTTTGTGAGCTTTCAGCTCTGAAATTAAAGCACATTTGTTGGCTAATGGTCCTAAACTAGGTGACTATTAAAAATTATTGAAGTTTGAAAATAAAAGCCAAGAATTCTGTTTTACACGGATCAGGCATAACATGACGGGTGAAGTGAATAACACTGATTCTCTTCATCACTGCACCTGTTAGTGGCTGGGATATATTTGGCTGCAAGTGAACATTTTGTCCTCAAAGCTGATGTGTTAGAAGCAGGAAAATGGGTAAGCTTAAGGATTTGAGTTTGACAAAGGCCAAATTGTGATGGCTAGATAACTGGGTCAGAGCATCTCCAAAACTGCAGCTCCTGTGGGGTGTTCCCGGTCTAGAGTGGTCAGTATCTTTTAAAAGTGGTCCAAGGAAAGAACAGTGGTGAACTGGCGACAGGGTCATGGGCGGCCAAGGCTCATTGATGCACGTGGAGAGCGAAGGCTGGCCTGTGTGGTCTGAATCTGTAGCTTCTGTAGCTCAATTTTCTCAAGAAGTTAATGCTGGTTCAGATAGAAAGGTGTCAGAATACACATTGCATCGCAGTTTGTTGCGAACCACCCCTGTCCACCACCAAAAGCGCCAACAGTGGGCATGTGAGCATCAGAACTGGACCACAGAGCAATGGAAGAAGGTGGCCTGGCCTAATGAATCACGTTTTATTTTTCATCACATGGATGGTGCGTGTAGTGCCGCTTACCTGGGGAACACATGGCACCAGGATGCACTATGGGAAGAAGGAAAGCCGGCAGAGGCAGTGTGATACTTTGGGTAATGTTCTGCTGGGAAACCTTGGGTCCTGCCATCCATGTGGATGTTACTTTGACATGTACCACCTACCTGAGCATTGTTGCAGACCATGTACACCCTTTCATGGAAACTGGTGGCTGTGGCCTCTTTCAGCAGGATAATGCGCCCTGCCACAAAGCAAAAATGGTTCAGGAATTGTTTGAGGAGCACAACAACGAGTTTGAGGAGTTGACTTGTCCTCCAAATTCCCCAGATCTCAATCCAATCGAGCATCTGTGGGATGTGCTGAACAAACAAGTCCGATCCATGGAGGCCCCACCTCCCAACTTACAGAACTTAAAGGATCTGCTGCTAACATCTTGGTGCCAGATACCACAGCACACCTTCAGGGGTCTAGTGGAGTCCATGCCTCGACGGGTCAGGGCTGTTTTGGCAGCAAAAGCACAATATTAAGAATATAATGTTGTGCCTGATCGGTGTATGTTTTAATAGCAATATTGAATAAAAAGTGTTAAGTGTTTGTTATTATGTGTGTGTGTTTATACTGTATATGTATGCACGGATTTCTCTATTGCACTGATGGCATCTAATTGTCCCTTGATTATGTGCAGTGTGTTTTTATACATCTTAAAGGTCCCATGGCATGGATTTTTTAATTATTTTATAATGTTTCCTGAGGTGTACTTATATTGTAAGTATGGTTTTTACATCAAAAAATGTCAGAATTTAGAAATAAAAAGCATTTTTTCTATACTGATATTTGCCCTGTGGCTTGAATGCTCTGTTTCAAGGGGCGTGTCTGATGTGAGACTTCAGTGAAAACGCACTGTTGCGATTGGCTGACATCTTTGCATTTGAAATTATGTGGCGGAGGGGGCGTGGTTTAGCGAGATCTGCAAGCACTGCCAGTCCAGAGAGAGACGGACTGGGCGCACAAGATTGCTAAGAAAGTTTAATTGTACCGAGTTGTTGAGAGCGCTGTGACCGCAAGTTTATTTTGTTTGTATCTGAGAGTTCTGAATAAACACGAGTCCCAGTCACGCGACCCTGTCTTCTTCTTCTTCTTCCTCCTCCTTATTTTACGAACTTTGTAACATGTTGAAAGTGTTGATTATAGCATTATTTTCGATCTTTTCCCATCACATGAAAGGCTTGAGCATTGAGTACGCAGGCGGTCTGTTGATCGCGTGAATGCAGTGATCTTGTCATTGCAGCGCTATTTCTCTCACAAAATGCTTTGACTACAACTAACAGCAAACACGACATCGACAGGAATACAGTAAGAGCTTTGTTGTGCAGCATAACAGCGTCATTCATTATAACGGCAGTTTGGACAAGTGTGCAGATACACTCGCGATATGTGATTGACAGCTTCAGCCATTATAAAGAGAGTGTTCTTTGATCGCTCTCTGTAATCATTTAAATAACGGATTTGTTTAATGCTACTAACAGAAACCATGTGCAGTTTATCGTTTTAGTCACTGGCTTGATTCACCGATGCATTACGCTCCGGGCATCAAGACTGCCAGCGGCGGGACTGACAGTATTAAACGATTTAGAAAGAAAGTCTGTGTGAACTTGAATGCTTAGCTACACATCAGAAATCACTGATCACATATCAGGCATTAATGAACACTGTTACTCTGTCGAATCCATATGGTAAAAGTCTGTTTGTAAAGCCTGTGCTGACATCGCAACTGATAAACGGAATCCATTTTCTCCAAATTCTCTGGGCGGGCAAAGCAGAGGAAGGGGAGGTAACCTTTCCCCGTATGACGACATACAGGGAAGATTCCAGATCGTCTCGTCTGAGCTCTCATTTTCTCAAAGGCAGAGCAGGACACCCAGAACTCAGTTTACACCTATCAAAATTTCTAGCCACTTGGGGACCATATACAGGCTAGGGGAACTCATATTAATGTTAAAGGGATAGTTCACCCAAAATTGAAAATTCTGTCATAATTTACTCACCCTGAAGTTGTTCCAAACCTGTATGAGTTTCTTTGTTCTGCTAAACACAAAAGAAGATATTTAGAAGAATGTTTGTAACAAAGCAGATAGAGCAACCATTGACTACCATAGTAGGGGAAAAAAATACTATGGTAGTGAATGGTTGCTCTATCTGCTTGGTTACAAACCAAGAAAAATTTCATTTTTCAAAAAACCTCATAAAATGAAAATTTCATGCCATGGGACCTTTAAGATGTCACACATGTTCGACAGTGTGTATTGTTTAACTGTTTAATAGCACTTATGTTTTTCACTTGTTGTGACTGACACTTTTGGAACTATATAATTGCATTACTTTGCCCATTGGAAGGCACACCTCGTTCACCAGAGGGACTCATTTGTCGCTCTGCATTATGGGGGACCACAGCTAATGAGGCACAAGGTGATCATGTCAGTCAAGACACACTATGGATGGCATCCGCCGGGATGCTTGCATGCATCCACAGCATGGAGCCCTTTCTCCTTGGAGAAAATATGGAGGATTTGCCCTCTGGGCATTAGATGAAAGAACCGGTGTCTCTCAGCGAGATACTTAGAAGAGATTTGAATAAAAGCACTGTTTTTGGAAAGGGAGAGGTTGATGTGAATCATACAGATCTGCTATTGCAATGCCAGGCACTGCTTTACTGACAAATGTGCACACAGCTCAACTTCTGACCCTGTGGTTTGTTCTTCATTATTCTTTCTTTTTTTTCTACTCTGTCTCTCTTTCTCCTTAAATCCTGACTCAGCTGGTTGTTCAATAAGATGCTGGTGGGGAGTCATTTGGCTGGGCTAGACAAGCTGGATGGTTGCCACACACACACACACACACACACACACACACACACACACACACACACACACACACACACACACACACACACACACACACACACACACACACACACACACACACACACACACTTAAGATGAAGTGCTCTCCTTCTTGTGTACATTGTATGAATCCTTAATGTGTTCCAGAGTTTCAATGGGAAGATGTGAAAGTCTAAATCAGTGTTATTTGACTCTATATCATGTTTTTTTTTTTTCTCACTTTTATCTAAAACTTTATTTTAAATTAATAATCATACAACTTCTCACTTGAGCATTTCTGTAAAACAGTTAATATGACAGATGCTGTATATTTTTGGAATTGTAATAGCTGTAAATGTTATTATTAAGTGAATTACTAGCTAGTTGAAATGATTCACACTTAAATTTGAAGCTGTGCTAATCTACAATAGCAAAGATTGTTAATTAAATTAGTCAAAAATTAATATGCACCATTCAGATGATCATCAATATAATGCCACTATAGTTATATATTAGATTTTCCTTCACCATTTTTAACAAAAATTGATTAAAAAAATATTAATATGTTGAGAATTACCAGCCTCTTTTCAAAGAAGTCTGAATCCCTTTTATTTTGCATTCGAGAGAAAGTCGTTTGATTTGTATGCCAGGCATTGTTGTTATTAAGTCCCAGTGTGTGTGTTTGCATGTATGTGTGCGTCCTAGTCTGGAGGAAATTGAGGAAAGCTTGTGGTCGATATGAGCGAAGACTACATAAAAACCTTCTCTCACGGAAAATCACTTCCCACGCGATCACGCACTCACACTCACACTCACACTCACACACACACACACACACACACACACACACACACACACACACACACACACACACACACACACACACACTAACGCACGGTCAGACGCAAACACGCTTGCGAGTACACGTACAGATAGAGCTCTTCCCTTACGCGCACACCTTCGTCAAAGGCATCCCCCTGCTGTCTTTTTTCCACATTGCGAACCCAAAAGCAGACTGTGTGTGCCCATGTTTTTTTGTGATGTCTGATTTCCTTCGTTTAAGTACATGGAGTCATATAAAGCTGAATTATAGTGTATCGGAGAGCATTTAAAGGCTTTAATCAGAACATGCACACACAAACACACATGCTACTGAAGTAGTTGTAACTCTTAGTAGTTTTATGAGTCTGCATTAACTAACCCCAATTACCCTCTCATGAGGTGCGTGAGAACAGAGCGGCTAATTAGTTGTGTGTGTGCGAGACAAGAAAGAATGGCAAAGAAAAAGGGATTGTATGATTGGTTTATAGTGCTCATTGAAAAAGTTATTTCTGCGGTCATAAACAAGCTTCACACACATTTAGTGTAGATTTGTGTACGTAATTGTTTTTTTTTTAGTCTCTTGCAATATTGATGAGCATGAATAAGAGATGAGTTGGGCAGGGTGTGTCCCAGTGGGGGATTTGCCCCCTCCCTGCTACTTCCTGTCTGAGGATTACCCAGCATTCCAGCTGAACCACTGCGAGTGCATGCAATGGTTAGTTCGGTCACTGTTCAAAGGTTGATTCCGAAAGAGTGAGTTTAGATTTTAGGCCTATAATCTTGACGTTTGGCCCTCTGAGTAAACATATTGCATGATCGCTGATGTGTGTTTGTGTACCAGGCGATGCTGCTCCCCCAGAATCCATCTCAGGTGCACGCGGCCGCTGTGAATGGAGACAAGAACACCTTACAGAAACTGATCACAGGTATCACACACACAGCCATGGTCAGAATTATTGCCACCCTTGGTAAATATGAACAAAAAGCCTGTGAAATATGTGAAAATCTGCATTGTTAATCCTTTTGATCTTTAATTAAAAAATTCACAAAAGCCTAACATTTCATTGAAGCAAGGTAAGCAATTGAAAAAAATAATGGGTGTGGGATCTCATTATGAAATAAATGTTTTTCTCCCAAACACACTGGCTACGATTATTGGCACCCTTTTATTCAATACTTTTTGCAACCTCCATTTGCCAAGATAACAGCTCTGAGTCTGCTCCTATAATGCCTGATGAGTTTGGAGAACACCTGACAAGAGTTCAGAGACCTTTCCTCCATACAGAATCTCTTCAGTTCCTTCAGATTCCCAGCTCTATGTTGGAGCCTCTACTCTTCAGTTCACCCTACTCATTTTCTATAGGGTTCAGGTCAAGGGACTGGGACTTCGATGGTCACGGCAGATACTTAATTTTGTGCTCAGTGACCCATTTTTGTGTGATGTTTTAGTGTAAAAGTCTTTACTGTAGTCACTCTTTACTGTGAAATTAAGAATACTATTGAATAATTTTCATTTATATACACCATGAATTCAATGAGTAACTTATTTATTGACCTTTTGAAGTACATTCTTTAGTATAAGTGTATTGCCTGATATATTACATCTGGCATCTTGCATTGTCCTGACCTGTATGTTTTTTGACCTATGCTGTACTAACTACAACCATGTAGATAATTTACACTGATACCAACAAGTACCATTTAGCAATTTATGGATGAACTGAAAATCTTGCTCTGCTTACAGTTTAACTCCCATGGCCTTATGGGATAGCAAAGTGTCCACTAGCTCACACTTCACATTCAGAAAAAATGGGTAGCGTAAGTGGTGATGGTTATTAGTACATTTAATAACCACACAAAAATACCATTAAAATCATTGTGATATCCCAGGTGAAAAATACGTACTATTAAATGCATTAAAATGTACTTGAGTATGTTTTTAGTACCATACAAATATACTGGAATGCATTTTAATACAATCTTTTTCATCTGGGATTGCTTAGTTTTATATCATAATTCTACTGTGAATATTCAATAGATCACTACCTATTTAATTTTATATTAAAGGGTTAGTTCACCCAAAAATGAAAATTCTGTCGTTAATTGCTCAACCTCATGTCGTTCCAACCCCATAAGACTTTCGCTCATCTTCGGAACAAAGTGGTAGTTGCGTAGCTGTCAACGGAGGGACAGAAAATGTAATCGAAAAGATCTTCATTTGTGTTTCGTGTTTCATTTGTGTTCCGAAGATGAACGAAAGTCTTACGGGTTTGGAACGACATGAGGTTGAGAAATGAATGATACAATTTTCATTTTTGGGTGAACTATCCCTTTAAATGTGGATTTCAATAACAGGTTAGGGTTGAGTCTTTTATGTGTGTGTGTGCTTTGTGTTCACAGCAGAGTCTTGTCTGCGGGACAGCGAGGATCAGTTTGGCCGGACTCCTCTGATGTATTGTGTGCTGGCTGACCGCTTGGACTGTGCAGAGGTGCTGCTTAAGGCCGGTGCAGCCGTCAACAAGACTGACCACAGTCAGAGGACTGCTCTTCACCTTGCAGCACAGAAGGTGACACACACACACACACAACCCCACACAGCCGCCTGTCTCTGAGCTGACCCCGTTTCTGATAGACACTTATGAAAGGTTGGTGTTGTTAGGGTTTACTGCCCTCTAGTGTTTGTGATGTTGACACATTTCTCCCTGAGATTTAAATATGAGAGCGCTTGTATGTGTTATGGTATTTTGACTTAATACACGGGATGGTTTGAATGAGACAAGAGGAAAGGATTGGATAGCAGAGCAGAGTGGAGAGGAAAGGAGAAGAGTGTGAGGAGTGGAAGACAGGGAGGACAGGATTGATGGGTAACACTCTGACATCTAGATCAATAAGAGCTGTAGCTCAGGGATTAACACTCTAATTGGGCTGGGAATAGAGACTGAGAACCCTGACACACACACACAAGGGCTCTCCCCGGAATGTTTTACACAGGAGCTAAGGAGGCCTGGGAGGATACTTGATGAGAGGGGAGGGCCGTTCGTACTCAGACACATTCAGACCCTTTAGATGGATAAACAGCCTTCTCTATCCCAAACACAGCCCAAGAATAAATGTCCCTGGGTGCGCTTAGCAGCGTTTTTGACTCCATTTCGATATTGTGCTGGCTTTGGATGATTTATCATTTTAGTAAAATGCAGATCAAATATCTGCTTGATAAAATAATTCAGTATACATGACATTTAGTCACGATGTAATGGAAGTAGCGACAGATATTTCTTCTTCATGGTCTCGTACATCCGAGTGAAAGGGATATTTTTAGAAAAGAAAAAAATGTAGAGCGGGGACTTTATTGTATTCATAATTTTTAAATTGGATGGAGGCAGATCTGAATGCGAGCTTGCGGTCGATTGTAATAAAGGGGGCAGTGTTTAAGCCGACTAAATTATTGGATAAGTCGGACATACGTCCGGACAGAGAAGTCCATTGTTTCACCAGAAAATAGAGTTAGTTATCAATAGATATTTTGTCTAAAAAAAGAAAGAAAAAAAGATTGTTCACAAAAAGATCAATAACATGCATTTAGAAAGTAGTTAGGTGCATTTTTGAAGGTGAAATATGTAATTTCTAGAGACACCAAATTAAATTGCAGTTCTTTCCCCCGCAAATACTTCCCCTGTCTGCCACTGGATGGACAAACTCATGACAGTGTTGCTGTGTCAGGCTGGTTGGGATGTGTTAGTCACCCCAGTTTTTTTTTACACTTCTGGGGCAAATCAGCTTACAAATACCTTTGTATATTAAGTACAGTCATCAGTGTCACAGAAATATTCTGATATGCTAATAATCGTTGTGCTGTTTTAAAAAAAAATTATTCTCTTTGAACAAATTGCTGTCTTTGTAATGTATCCCAGATAACAGAAAGTATTGTACATAGAAAACAATTATAAACTTAAAGCATATGGTTTCACATTTTTTCACTGGAAACATCCAAAAGAGCAGTAAATCTAACTGAAGTGAAATCATAATTCTAGAAGATAGTATTTTGGGCATTTAAAGTTATTTGAATGGACCAGTCAAATAGGCCTTAAGTATTACTGGTCTGAATCAGTCTTAACAAACTTCACAGGTGCTCTAACGACGTCCACAGTTCTGACTGAATTAAAGTAAAATAGTATAGTAAAATTATTTGGAATCTTTAACATAAACATTTAGAGTAAATCTAGTGTGGTTCCTGCTCTTCATTAGGTTGTTGTGACCCTCCATTCATTACAAACAGACAAAATATTTCTGCAATTAAAGTTGTTGATTATGTATTTTTTGCATGTGCACATGCTTTGCAGGGCAATGTGCGTTTCATGAAACTCTTACTGTCACGCCATGCCGATTGGCGTTTGAAGGATTTGGAGGAAATGACTCCATTGCACCTGGCAACCCGTCACTCGAGCTCCAAACCTCTGTCTCTGCTCCTCAAGCACATGGCACCTGGTGAGGTGGACACGCAGGACAGGAACAAGGTACCGAACGATACACACAGATACAGACACTGCACATGCTCACTTACACACTCATTGGCTCATATACAGATGGCTTGGGTGGGGATCAGGGGTGAACGTGAGGTTAGGTGGTGTGTGTGTGTATGTGTGCGTGTGTGTTTGTGGTTGTATATATGCCGTAAAGCAGCAGGGGGTCTGTGCACCCTCTGATGTTTCTCTAGAGGATATGAGCTCTGTTTAAATTGTCTAATAAAAGATATTTTCTCAGCGCTGCTGCAAGAGCTTGCCAGGCGCCTACAAGGCTCAGGATCTCATCGCAATGTTAACCTTATGTGTGTGTGTTTGGTGTGACGGTCACATTCGCTGCATGCAAAAGATGTCTTCCATGAATCACAGAGAGAATACACACCAACCCAAATTTACAACAAATACGATATGTATGGATTCCAGTAAAAAATTAAGCAGATAATTGTGAGATATATCTTAAGGGTGCACTGTGTAAATGGTAGCGGCATCTAGTGGTGAGTTTAAGAATTGCAACTGTCCACCGCTCGCCCCTTCCTTTCGAAGCACATAGAGAAGCTACAGGGGCCGACACAGGACAAAGATGTCGTCTTCTGAGACAGCAGAGAGTAGCTAGCGCTCTGTAGAGCAGTTTGTCCGTTTAGGGCTATTGTAGAAACTTGGCGGTGCAAAATGGTGACTTCACTGTAAGGGGACCTGTGGTGGATGTAGATAGAAAGGTAATAAAAACATAACGGTTCATAATGTAAGGTCTTTAAACACCACTGAAAACGTAGTTATGTATATTATATTGCCTTTCTGTCAATAGATCCTCATAAATACTACACACTGCACCTTTAAAATAACAAATAAAGTCACATTGTGTGATAACAGAAATACAATTGCAAGTACATGAAACAGTCACATTTACAAATTTTTTTTTTTGCAATTATGACAAATAAAGTCTGTGGTTGGTAAGATTTTATTTATGTTTTTGAAAGTCTCTTGAGCTCATCAAGGTTGCATTTATTTGATTAAAAACAGTAAAAGCAGTAATATTGTGAAATATTATTACATTCAAAATAACTATTGGTTACTGGTTGGTACTGCTTTTGTACTTTGCTGAAATATTTGTAATATTACTCTTTGAGCTATAATACGGGTAATAATAATAGCTATAGTATAGTACTAAAATTAGCAAACACAGGCTAGATAAAAAGATGCTGGTCATCATAGAGCAAAAGGAAAGGTTGGAGAGATGCGTATGTGTTTTCCTGGGAAACACTGCTATCAACTGCTCCAGATTACCAGACCACATGCAGCTTTATTCACTTTGGCTCCAATTACTGTAAACATTCACCCCAGTTTACTTTCCGATGATCTACGCACATACAGCGACTCTTTAGATACGCCGTCATTTAAAATCTCATTCCACAGACAAACTGCTCAAAGCTACCAGGGTTATTAAGGCTCCTGTTTTAAATCATTATTCTGTGTGTGTGTGTGTGTGTGTATATGGTTGTGATTATGCTAGCATGAGTGCGTGTGCGCACCGCACTGTGGTTGTATCAGTGCTCCCATTGAGTCACATAAGGGAGTTTTGTTTGCAGGCCTTTATCCGTCTGTTGGTTTTGTAATAATTTGATAAGCAGAATCATGATTTCTCGTGATGAGGCTTGTTCTGTGGCCAGATGCAAAAAATAGCTCATCTAGTGCGTCTTCAGTCTTCACTTTCTACATTGGCTGTTTGTAAGTTGCTGAGGAAACTTGAGTGATGGATGAAGAGAGAAGGGCATGTGTGTAACCTTTTTCATTTGGAAATCAAACTGGCGAGCAAATTGTCTTTATGGTGAAAATGGTTGACCGATTTTCTCCAGCTGGTTCTGTATGTGAAGAAGCTGGAGACCAGCATCCATTTAAATGTAACCATTTACCAGACAATTCATCCAAATTGACTTACAAATGCAGAACAGTTCAAGCTATTTATCAGACATGCCAAAAATATTAGTGATACTGACAAAGATGGATTTTGACCTCGAGGAGTCTTGAGCTGAGAGTGCCAAACTGGCCTGAGACTCACAACTGATATATATACTGTAACGGTGTTCAGCCTTACATGTTCAAACCGGAGTTGGACACTGATGGAGAGACTTTAACTTTGAAGAAGTTACAACTTTTAGGCCCTCTCCCAAATGGCACAATAAACACTTGCGGTCTTCCTAAGAGTCTGCACTTTTGTGATGTAAAGCGCATATCGACCGCAAAGGGAGGCGCTCGTGAGCCCCCTTCTGAAACCTAAAATGACAAATGCGACACCCTATGGTCTCATGGACTTAACAGACACGTGTACGCGGCTGCCATTGTAAGTCTACAAGACCCAAAGTGGACATGAAGTGTGCCATTTGGGACAGGGCCATAGAATGCAACTGGACATTTGGTTAGTGGATAAATGAATGTAGTTGTTGTGGCGTTAAGTTGATTCAACTCATCAACTAGCATGTATAATCATGTTAATCTAAAATCTTTCAGAAACAACTTTCAAAACTGACTCTTGTTTGTGAAGCAGACCGGCGTAAAATGATTTGCGCAAATATATAGCACTTTAACGACTTTCTTTGGCACATTTCCTTCATAAATGAAATACAACCAAGGTGTCCTCAGTGGCAAAGATGCCGGGAGTCTTATGTTTGTTTGTACATCCAATAACAGAAGATTTGAAATGTTTTTTTTTTGGCGCAGATATTGTATATCTCCAGCTGTACAGAAAGAAAACAGAAATGGCGGACTGCCGCAGCTCACTCAGGGCTGTAGCTATGCTTATAGCGCAGATCTTCACCAGTTATGGGCGTGGCTTCAGTAGGGGGAAATCAGAAACCTTCCCCTAAAATCAGTATAAAGAAATGTAGGGGGGGAAATCCACATATTCGGTCTGGGCCAGGTGGTATTGTAGTTAAAGAAGGTCTTGGCCCTCAAAGCCCAGAGGGAGCTGGCCGACTGATGTGATATGATAAAGAACAAATGCCAGCACTCCGTTATTTGTGTTTTTGGAAAAGCGCCATAATGTTATTTTCTTGATTGCAGTTCATTGACAGCTCGGTAGCTGTTATCACATTAAGCCCCAATTTGCTTGAAGGCCATGAAGCAGCTTTGTAGCTACAGTGTAACACGAGTGAACAGTAAAACTGGTAATGTAATCTTTGAAATTTAATGTTGTTTGTTCTACAGCAGACAGCACTGCATTGGAGCGCCTTCTACAATCACCCTGAGCATGTTAAGCTGCTGATCAAGTACGATTCAAACATTGGGATTCCAGACAGCGAGGGCAAGATTCCCCTACACTGGGCGGCACATAACAAACACCCCAATGCCACACGTACAGTGCGCTGTATCCTGGTGAGTCCTCATAATCTCAGACTTAACGTATACAATTATAGTATTGTCAGTATGTCCCTAAATTTTGTATATTGTAGGAAGCTGCTCCCACCGAGTCTCTGTTGAACTGGCAGGACTATGAAGGACGCACCCCTTTGCACTTTGCAGTGGCTGATGGGAATGAGGCGGTGGTTGATGTCCTGACTTCATATGAGGGTTGCAGCGTGACAGCCTATGACAATCTGTTTAGGACACCACTGCACTGGGCGGCACTGCTGGGTACACACATTTACACTCATGCATATCCATAATTTGACTGCTTAAAGTAATTATTTTGAATTTAAACCATTTGCCCTAAGTGTAGATGTTAACATGGGTTTGTATATGTTTGTGTAGGTCATGCAAAGATTGTCCACCTCCTGTTGGAGAGGAACAAGTCTGGGATGATCCCATCAGACAGTCAGGGAGCAACACCTCTTCACTATGGAGCTCAGAGCAACTATGCTGTAAGACATTTTTGACTGTGTAAAATAACATTTGATTGATTGAACAATGAATGTTTTGTTTTTCATTTGTTTCTTTTAATTTGGCTCCATCAAATCTATTGGAAAAGGTTGTAACTGAACATCAATTTCATTCATTCATTCATTCATTCATTCATTCATTCATTCATTCATTCATTCATTCATATATACACAAAAAAAATTAAAATTTTATAAGTTATTTAAACATTAATCTATACTCAAACCGATATAAATATCTTCCTTTTTTGTTTATTTGTTTGTTTCTTATTATTTCTTATATATATATATATATATATAATATATATATATATACATATTACAAAATTAATAGTTTTGTGTATAAATGAATAAATTAATGCATAATTAAATAAATAAATATACAAACAAATAAATAAATGATTAATAATAATAATAATAATATATATATATATATATATATATATATATATATATATATATATATATATATATATATATATATATATATATATATATATATATATATATATAAATGACTAATATATATATATATATATATATATATATATATATATATAAGTCATTTTTTTATTTGTTTGTATATTTATTTCTTTAATTATTCATTCATTCATTTATTTACATATTTATATATACACAAACATTATTAATGCATAATTAAATAAATAAATATACAAACAAATAAATAAATGATTAATAATAATAATAATATATATATATATATATATATATATATATATATATATATATATATATATATATATATATATAAATGACTAATATATATATATATATATATATATATATATATATATATATATATATATATATATATATATATATATATATATTAGTCATTTTTTTATTTGTTTGTATATTTATTTCTTTAATTATTCATTCATTCATTTATTTACATATTTATATATACACAAACATTATTAATGCATAATTAAATAAATAAATATACAAACAAATAAATAAATGATTAATAATATATATATATATATATATATATATATATATATATATATATATATATATATATATATATATATATATATATATATATATATATATATATATATATATATATATATATATATATTAGTCATTTTTTTATTTGTTTGTATATTTATTTCTTGAATTATTCATTCATTCATTTATTTACATATTTATATATACACAAACAAATATAAATATACATGCCAGATGATTTATTTATGGGATTATGAATATTATTAGTCATTTATTTGTTTGTTTAATTATTTGTTTATTAATTTATTCATATATTCACATACAAATACATAGTTAAAAAATGTATTTGTTTTTATTGGGATTGGGATAAATGTTTTTATTGGGATTATTATTAGTTTTATTTATTTATTTATACAAATATAATTTGGGGATTATTAGTAATAAATGTTTTTGTTTGATAAACATTGGTGTCTTTTGTGAGATTACTGTTATTGCTGGCATTTTATATTAGCAGTTTATAAGCTATTCAAGGCAAACAAATCCCTATAACACATAGCCACTCATATCCTATTGCTTTATTTAATTTATTATATGTGATTTTACCTATTTATTGTGTTTTCTGTCTGTTAAGGACACAGTTGCAGTGTTCCTAAAACACCACTCTGTGCGCGATGAGCCCGATCTGGAGGGACGAACAGCCTTCATGTGGGCAGCTGGGAAGGGCAGCGATGATGTCATCAAAATTATGCTGGATCTGAAAAAGGACCTGGACATCAACATGACTGACAAATATGGAGGGACAGGTATGTGAGAGAGTTACACACTCACACACATACACGCACGCGCACACACGCACGCACGCACGCACGCACACACACACACACACAGATATTCATTTTGAACACAATTACCCATTCCTGGCCTAAACTTGTTAGTTTCAGCTCAGATCAGTGATAATTGCATTTTCTTTTCAATCAAGCAATTAACAAGCCATATCCTATGTATGTACCCCCATACAGCCATAACAAGAGTTGACGGTTTGTTCGCTGTCTTAATGTGCTCCTTTATGTGTGTGTGTCTGTGTGTAGCACTTCATGCAGCTGCTCTCTCAGGGCATGTGTCCACTGTGCGCTTGTTGCTAGAGCAGGGAGCTATGGTGGATCCACTGGACGTAATGAAACACACGCCTCTGTTTCGTGCTTGTGAGATGGGCCATCGAGATGTCATCCTAACTCTAATCAAAGGTTTGTAACTGCATACATGCCCCTTTATCCTCCCTATAGACAATGCTGACCAGGAAAATAATACAAATATGCAAAAAAACTAATAAGAATCATTTTATTTTAGACAGACTTGGAAAATAATATATTGGGCAGACTGCCTTGGACAGGGTTTAAATTAAATCAGGAGTAGACCTTAATCTAGAGTAGTTAATCATGGTTTAAAATACAGCTTTCTGAAACACAAATTAAGTACACATTACTAACACCTAGACTATGAAGTCCTGAACTAAAATAAACAAGATTAAAGGTGCTGTATGTCATTTTTTTGGCTATACTGAAGCACAAAAATATAATATATTTGCAGAGATTTAGGAAACATGCTAAGTTCACATACTTGTTTCTCTGAAAAACCATGCTACATCCAGTTATTCTACTTTGAAACGTGCGTTCTGTGTCAGAATTTGGTCCATTGCCAATTTACCCAATAGTATTTCAACACCCCGTGTTGCCATTTGGCGGAAAACACTGCGTAGTGTTGCCCCGGAAGCAAGGTCAGAGATCGCTCAAACTGGCAACCAGTGTGAGCGTCGAGTCTGAGGAGTAGGGGGCGGGAGAAACAACCCTCTCCAATATTTAGAATTTGGACTGCAGTACCCCTTTCAACCACTGACTAGCAATATTACATACTGCGCCTTTAATTTAAAACCAACTCTGCTAATCTGAATTAACACAACCAAGGTTGCCTGTAAAACATGAAAAAAGCTTAAAATTGCATGGAACTGAGATGCAAATCCAAAGGCAATCGAAAAATCTGCGATCAAAAAACTTTACTGAACAAGATAAAACTCTTTTAAAGCGACTAGCAAAGGGAAAGGGTCCCTAAAGGGTCCTGGTGAAGGAAAATATGAGATGGGAGTGCTCATTGTAAATCTGCCTCTTGAATATGTCTAGGAGGGGCACGTGTTGATCTGGTAGACATAGATGGTCACTCTGCACTGCACTGGGCGGCACTGGGCGGTAATGCAGAGGTATGTGAGGTACTGATGGAGAACGGGATCAGTCCTAACCTGCAGGACCACGCTGGACGAACTCCCCTGCAGTGTGCGGCATATGCCGGCTACATCAACTGCATGGCCTTGCTCATTCAGCATGATGCAGACCCCAATATCCAGGACAAGGAGGTATGATTGTAAAGCAAGCCCAAAGCCAACACTGTGAACATGTTCTGGCCGTGACCCATGAGCGGTCTGCTCGAGAAAGACTGAAAAATTGCATGAAGTCTGATTTTTGTGTGTGCTTATGTGTTCAGGGGAGAACTGCGCTCCACTGGTCCTGTAATAACGGTTATCTGGATGCTGTGAAGTTGCTTCTGGGGTGTGGGACATTCCCCAACCATATGGAGCACACTGAGGAGAGGTAACAAACATTCACACATGCACACCATTCTTGTGGTGTGACCTAGTGGTTACAGATCTGAAACACTGCAGGTTCAAATCTCGTAAAAAAAATAAAAAAAAGACATTAAAATGTTAATAGTTAAAGAAATATTTATTTATTGTTATATATTATTAAAGTATATTCTTATTTATACCATTCAAATGTTTAGGGTTAGTAAGATTTTAAAGAAATTAATACTTTTATTCAGCATGGATGCAATAAATTGATCAAAGTTGATAGAATTCTTTGTTACACTATAAATGTTTTTATAAACTTGATATATAAATGTTAAATATAATATAATTTTTGGGGCTCCTTGGTATCAAAAAGTTTAACCCCCCCATGTTAAATGACTAGGTACACTCCTCTAGACTATGCTCTGCTGGGGGAGCATCAGGAACTGACCCAGTTTCTATTGGAGCATGGAGCTCTGTCCATCGCAGCCATCCAGGACATCGCCGCCTCATCCATCCAGGCTCTTTACAAGGGCTACAAGGTCCGACGGGCCTTCAAAGAACGCAAGAAGCTCCTCATGAGACACGAACAACTACGCAAGGACGCTGCAAAGTAAGACCTGCCTTGAAAAGAAAGCGATAAGATAAATGGTGGGGTGCAAATATTCTCTTACCCACAATCCAGTGCTGATTGATGTGGCTAGGCTGATCTGTGAAGCTGACACGGAATGTTTGCATGAATATAATACGTGTTGTTTAATTATGTGTGTTTGCTCGGAACCAGCTCATCTATCTACCTGCCTGCTGAGGAATATGAGCATCAATTTCATGCTGTCAATAATGGAAATAGATGAGACGATAGAGAGAGAGAGAGAGAGAGAGAGACCGAGAGAGTGCAAGAGATATTCACTCATCCTCCCTGCTTTTCTGTTAATTGGGCAACACTCAGCTGCTCAACAGCTTGACATTTAGAGTCTGTCAGCTCTGAGGATGAATGAATACACGCGTACACATCTTGGAATATGTTCTCTCTTTTCTAGGCTCTGCATACTCACATGAACATACATTCTTTTCATTGCCTCTAAACTTATTTGCGTAGTCCTTTCACTCTAACCGCCTTATCTGTGTAATTCTGCTTGCAGTCTATCCATCTACTCATTCTTTTTGGTTTTCTGCTAGGTAAAGGTGTTCAAAACCATGAAGGGATGTGTAATTCTGCCCTGTTAAACTCAGATATTGACCTGAAAGAGATATTACTGTACCGACCAATAATCAGAAAAAAAAGCAGATGAAAGATTAATCATTTTTCAAACTCGTAAAAACGTAAATGAACTTAATGAAAATTGGTACGTAAAAGTTTGGGGTCTATAAAGTCTCTTATGCTCACCAAGGCTGTATTTATTTGATCAAAATACAGTAAAAACCTTAATATTGTGAAATATTATTACAATTTAAAATATTTAGTGGTGCCATGATCCTTCAGAAATCATTCTAATATGCTGATTTGCTGCTCAAGAAACATTTATTATTATCATGTTGAAAACAGTTCTGTGGCTTAATATTTTTCTCAAAACAGTGATACATTTTTTCAGGATATTTGATGAATTGTAAGTTCAAAAGAACAGAATTATCATTTGAAATAGAATATTTTTAACTATGTAAATGTCTAACTGTCACTTTAATGCATCCTTACTGAACAAAGTATACATTTCTTTGAAAAAAAATCAATCTTTTTTTCTCCCAAACTTTTGATCGGTAGGTTAAGTGTATTAGAATTTTCTGATTCGCACCCTTAACCTTAACCAGATATTTGACATAGAACTTACAGCCACAACAAACATTAAATAAATGATCCAGGACAGTCATCATCAACAGGATAAGTATGTGTCAAGTCAATGAAGGAGTTGTGTGTGTTTTTTGGTTTCTCTAGAAAGAGGGAGGAGGAACGCAGACGTGAGGCAGAGCAGCAGCTCTCATTGGCTGAGGCGGATCAGAAGCAGCGCATCTCATTGGCTGCAGTCGGAGTGGAAAAACTTTCACTGGATGAAACGGAGCAGAGGGTTAAAGATCCAGTGGCGGTGAAAGGACACAAACACAAAAAGTCCCCCGGTGCTCATAACATTCATTCACAGAGCAGGAGAGAGAAACAACATAGAACTGGTGAGTTTAGTTTACGAATAAAAAGGAAGGCATGATGAAAAGGAATGCTGACCACATTCATTTGTCAATAAATTGTATTAATATTTTTTCTTTTCATTCTGGCTGATGCCAATAAGCTGATAATTGATTTCATGTTATGGGTACTAACCAATAAATGACCAATAATAAAAATACTGTAATATTGATATAAAATTCTTAATAATAAAAAATTGTGTAATTAAATAAAAAATATGATCATCCTCTTTACAAGGGACCTCCATCCTAAAATTTAAAAGGCAGATATATTTTAATATATAAAGACCTAATTTATACTGTGAGAAATTAGTATTATAAATGTGTAAAATATACATTTGAAAGTCTTTCATTTCTATTATATTACTTTTCAATGGAACCCCAAGCCCTTCCCCTCAGCCCCCTGGAGGTAAAAAAATCCCTGTGTAAAAAGAAATCAGTCAACACTTTAGAACGTCTGTCTACTATGAAAGCTTGTTTCTGCCACAGAATAAAACACTTTTACAGATAATTGCAACTTTTTCTCTCACAACTGTGAGTTTACATCTCGCATTTCTGAGAAAAAAAGTCAGAATTGTGAGATGTAAACTCACAATTGTGAGATAAAAAGCCGCAATTATCTTTTACAATGTTTTATAAACACACAATTGCAAGTTATAAAGTCCGAATTGTGTGATATAAGGTCAGAATTGCGTGATATAAAGTCAGAATTGCAAGTTATAAAGTCAGAATTGTGTGATATAAAGTCAGAATTGCGTGACATAAGATCAGAATTGTGAGATATAAAGTCAGAATTGCGTGATATAAGGTCAGAATTGCGAGATATAAAGTCAGAATTGCGAGATATAAAGTCAGAATTGAGAGATATAAAGTCAGAAGTGCGAGATATAAAGTCAGAAGTGCGAGATATGAAGTCAGAATTGCGAGATATAAAGTCAGAATTGCGAGATATAAAGTCAGAATAGCGAGATATAAAGTCAGAATTGAGAGATATAAAGTCAGAAGTGCGAGATATAAAGTCAGAATTGCGAGATATAAAGTCAGAATTGCGAGATATAAAGTCAGAATTGAGAGATATAAAGTCAGAAGTGCGAGATATAAAGTCAGAATTGCGAGATATAAAGTCAGAATTGCGAGATATAAAGTCAGAATTGTGAGATATAAAGTCGGAAATTGTGTGATATAAAGTCAGAATTGCGTGATATAAGATCAGAATTGTGAGATATAAAGTCAGAATTGCGAGATATAAAGTCAGAATTGTGTGATATAAAGTCAGAATTGTGTGATATAAAGTCAGAATTGCGTGATATAAGATCAGAATTGTGAGATATAAAGTCAGAATTGCGTGATATAAGATCAGAATTGTGAGATATAAAGTCAGAATTGCGAGATATAAAGTCAGAAGTTCGAGATATAAAGTCAGAATTGTGTGATATAAAGTCAGAATTGCGAGATATAAAGTCAGAAGTGCGAGATATAAAGTCAGAATTGCGAGATATAAAGTCAGAATTGCGAGATATAAAGTCAGAATTGTGAGAACAAATAAAAAAAGACACTATTGTGTCTTTATATCATGCAATTCTGAGAAAAAATTGTGAGTTAAAAAGTAGCAGTTGCCTTTTTTATTTTTTTATTCTGTGGCGGAAGAAAGCTTCCATAGTCTACCAATCAGAATCAAGCATTCAGCAGGGCCATAATAATAACAAATAATCTTCTGTTGTGCCACCTTATGTTATTTCACTTTGTCATCTCTAACAAATTGCTTTGTTTCTCTGTCAGAGCGCAGATCGAGAGAGGCTGGAACACCGGACGCTTCTCTCCCCCCTGCGACCTCTGGCCTCGCGGTGACCCGTCTGAGTACCAAGAAGTGTTCAGGCACTGTAGAGGAGCTGTGTGTGATGGAGACGTGTGGCCCAAACACATGTGTATCAGTGGAATGTGAATCCACATATGAGCGCCGATCCCCTGCTGGGTCCAGTCGACCAGGCAGTGCCAAACCGGTCCACACAGGGGCCCATGTAGCACCAGGCCACATGGAGACCACCACAACCTCCAAATCAGCAATACATACCAGACCCAGGACTATAGCTTCCCAGTCAAAACCAGCAGCCCAGGTTACACTACGTTCCACTGAGGCACCGACAGACGGCATCTATAGATCACCGTCCAAGGGGAACAAGCCAGCATCAGATCACAAATTTACTGGAATCCAGCAATATAATGTCTCCAACTCCACCTCAGAAAGAACCTCTGTCACACGACAAAAAGAGAGACGGGCAGAAAGAGAGATGGACAGAGAAAAGGATAAAAGATCAAGGACTGAGGGAGATAAACAGACTGGCAGAGAGAAACAGAAATGTACAGGGATGGAGTTGGACAAAGAGAGATTGATGAGCAGAACAAGAAAAAAACAACAGGACAAAGAGAAGGAAAAGAAGAAAGACAGCATCCGTAGTAAAAACCGGGCGGCCGTTGTGATACAGAGAGCATGGAGGAGGTACTGATGTTTTTTTGCTTCTACTATGTCTCTACTACAATAAATACTTGATTCTGATTGGCCACAGTATTCTACACTCAAATATTTTTGTCTAATGGCTGTGTTTGACCGTTTCCCTGGAAAGTAGTCTCCTAAACTAGGCATATTCACATGCACTAGTTTTCGTTAATCGGAAAGAATCCAGACCCATTTCAGATTCTGGAAGTTCTGTTTATATGAACACTAAGTGTTGCAATCCGATTTACACATTTGTTTACATGTGCATTACATGTATTCCAAACAAAAGTTAGTGTCCAGTCGGCGCATTCAGAACCGAAAAAAGCCATTGCGATGAATACTTATGCTTTTTAAGCAAATATTTAGTAAATATGGCCACTGGACAGTTTATAAGACACGAGACGTAAATAAACATATGCACGTTTGTATGACGTTAAATGTGGAAACATGCATCATGGCACTGCGCATGTGCACAAGGCCTTTCTGAATCTGAGAAAATAGTCATGCGTTTACATGCTTAATTTTTCCTGTTGATCAGAGCTCAATTGGATCGATTGGGGTTTTTACATGAAGGCTTTTCAGTCCAATTGAGCCATCAATATGATTATAAACGGATTATTTGGATGCATATAAACCTAGCTACTGTGTGTCTTCTCTCGTATCTTCAATTAATATTTAAAGCTACACTATGTAACTTTTCCGTCCACTAGAGGTCGCCTGTTCAAAACAAAGGCGTAGTTTGATGACGCCACGTTTGAGCGCAGAATCTTATAATTTTTGGACATGTGGTCTTCACCTCACAGCCGGTGGAAAACAGTCAGGATAGGACTCGGGCAGAAATCATGTTCATGGATGCGATTATTAACATTACTGTAGTCTGAAGCAGAGCAGGACCGAGTGTTGTGGAGCTGAGCAAGGCCGCAGGAGCGATTGAAGAGCGGGACTGTTATTATGGCATAGTCGTCGGCGGGACTTTTATTATGACACGGTTGCCGGCGCCACTTCCTCTTTTCCAGTCATGAGTATGAGGTAACGCAACTCTGTTTATCGTATTAGATATATCTGAGTGTGTTGAAAAGGAAGTTATGACGTTCGCTCGGCGGCTGCTATGACACTTGTTCACACTGCAGTGAGAGTAAAGTGTTTCACTGAATAAAACCGGAAACCGAGGGTGACGAAGATATGACGCAATCAACAGGCGACTCCCTCACACGCATAGCTCACACGTCCCGGTTCCTTGGTTAAAATAGCAATTTCTCACGATTTACAAATAGTTGGAAACATTTGGGATATTCTAAGTACTCAACTGAACAAAATATATAACACTGGCCTAGTGGTTTCTGGATATTTTACTGCAAAAATCCTACATAGTTCACCTTTAACACATTTATAATACGCTACTAATTTTTCACAGTATAAATTGTTTTTATTCGTGAAAATATACATACAAATTAAGTTCAGATTTATCTATTTATTTATTTAAAATTAAATGGACAATAAATTGTTAAGTTCAAAACATCATAAATTAATATTAAGTTTAAAACATTAACCGATTACATACATTTTTCCTCCAAATCAGCACAGAAAATGCAAGAAAAGTGCAGATTCTATCTGTGTCTGCTCATATGTTGCCCACATGTTCCTCGTTTGTGTTGTGGCATGGCTTTGTGCCCACCAGCACATCAACACCTCCGAGGGGAGGTCACCAGAATAGGCCTCCTATTTATTTGTGTGTGTAATGCAGGCCCATGAGTGCACTTTCTTTTAATAGCTTTACTAAAATAATGGGATTCAGAGTACAAAGAAGGTATAATCACATTCTTTCAGTCCTTTTTATGAACAGTAATGTGGTTTGCTCGTTTGATTGTACATTTGCTTGTGCTATGTGCTTGAGAAAGCGTAACATGTTTTTCCATTCAGGTCTTGTATTCGGGGTCGTCTTCGTAAGGTCCTGTGCGGGACTGTGAAGGGGGCGGAATCAGCTGAAGTCACAGCCCTGTTGATTCAGCTATTATGGGAGTGGCCTATCACCCATGACCACACCCACCATAAAACTTCTTCTGAAGTTCAAGCTGCTCCTACCAGGAATGCAGGGAAAAAGAGCTCTGTGCTGCAAAATATCTATGGTGAGTGTTATATTTCTAGAACTGTCGACTAGGATGAAAACAAATTAATATCACAGTTTTAATCACGATTAGTCATGTTAAGTATGACATTACACATTAAACATTTGCGTTAATAAAGAGGAAGCAATTGGGAACAACAGCAATTCAGCCATGAAGTGGTAGGCCACATAAAATCACAGAGCGTGGTCATCGCATGCTAAGGCGCACAGTGCGCAGAAGTCGCGCAGAAGTCAATAGCTAGAGACCTCCAAACTTTGTGTGGCCTTCAGATTACCTCAAGAACAGTGCGTAGAGAGCGTCGTGGAATGAGTTTTCATGGCCGAGCAGCTGCATCCAAGCCTTACATCACCAAGTGCCTGACTGCATTGGGTCAAGTGTAAAGTTAGGTGGAGGGGGATTATGGTGTAGGGTTGTTTTTCAGGGGTTGGGCTTGGCCCCTTAGTTCCACTGAAAGGAGCTCTTAATGCTTCAGCATAACAATATATTTTGGACAATTTCATGCTCCCAACTTTGTGGGAACAGTTTGGGGATGGCCCCTTCCTGTTCCAATCTGACTGTGCACCAGAGCACAAAGCAAGGTTCATAAAGACATGGATGAGTTCTGACCTCAACCCAATAGAACACCTTTGGGATGAATTACAGAGGAGACTGCGAGCCAGGCCTTCTCGTCCAACATCAGTGCCTGACCTCACAAATGCGCTTCTAGAAGAATGGTAAAAAATTCCCATAAACACACTAATAAACCTTGTGCAAAGCTTTCCCAGAAGAGTTGAAGCTGTTATAGCAGCAAAGGATGGGCCAACTTCATATTAAACCCTACGGATTAAGAATGGGATGTCATTAAAGTTTGCGTGCATGTAAAAGGCATGCGTCCCAATACTTTTGGCAATACATATATATACACTTAGTATGTGTGTATATATGTATAGTCTTGTATGTGGTCTTTAGATTATGACGCGTGTCGCTCTGTCTCTATACAGCAATATATACAGCAATAAAACAGCAATATATATAGCCATTCAAAGTTTGGGATTGGTAAGATGGTAAGAGCTGCATTAAAAAAACATATTTATATTGTGAGAACTATTGTCTATTTTTTTGGGGGATACTTTGATGAATAAGAAGTTCCAAAAAAAACAGCATTTATCTGAAATAGAAAGCTTTTGTAACATTATACACTATCGTTAAAAAGTTTGGGGTCAGTAAGAATAATACAAAAATGTATTCATACTTTTATTCAGCAAGGACGCATTAAATTGATCAAAAGTGACAGTAAAGACATTCATATTGTTACAAAATATTTTATATCAAATAAATGTATTAATCAAAGAATCCTGAAAAAAATTTACATAACTGTTTTCAACATTGATAATAATAAATGTTTCTTGAGCACCAAATCAGCATAATAGAATGATGTGACACTATTTAAAATATATTAAAATAGAAAACAGTTCTTTTAAATTGTAATAGTATTTCACAGTATTGCTGTTTTGCTGAATTTTTGATCAAATAAGTGGAGCCTTGGTGAGCATAAGACAGTTCTTCCAAAAACATAAAAAGTATTTCCAACCCCAAACTTTTGAACGATAATGTAATTTTTTTATTTTTTATTTTTTTTTATTTTTTTACAAATATCTGATGCAAAAAAAAATAAAAAATTTGTATAACTTAGTATTATTTATTTTAATCATATGTCTGATCGCTTATAAATGTATACCTTTCCTTAACTAATAAATGGAGACCTTTCCTTAACTAGCCACATGAATTGAGTTATGATTCCTCTCTGTAGCATAAGTGTCAGATACAAGTTCAGTTTAAAAGTAGGCCAACTTGGCCAAGCATCACTAATAAGATTATTACAGAGGGGTGTTATGTTTTATGTGACGTTCCAACACACACACACCATATCAGTTGATAAGGTGGAGTTTCGACCCAGTTAACGCAACTGACCTTCAGCAGACATGAACAGGTGATGATGGCTGAGCAGGCCAGAGACGCTCTCATTCTCAAACACACGCGTACACGTACACACACAGACACTTGTTCCCCTCCCCGCTCCTCCCTGACAGTCACAGCGCTTTGAAAAGTTCATTGCTGTCAGATGGAATGTCGAGCTGTCTCCTCTCGCTCACAAGCGCAGTCCTCCCTCCCCTCGACCTGCCAGATGGGCACACGCTCACACACACCTGCACGTTTGATACCAAACTGTCCAAATCTTGTTATTTTAACAGCTCTAGTATCACTCGTGATGTTAACGTGGAGATATTGATCCATCCAAGCAAAAAATGTGCATGTGACCACATCCAAAGCAATAAACACTGCTGGTTTATTTGGTCTAGGTGGCGCCCCGTCCAAAAGAGGGCACTCTCTGCGGGCTGCAGCGCTTAAACCACAGAGCCAAAGCCAAGTGCTGCTGGATCTGTCACTCAAAACAAACAAACAGTGTAAGTCCTGGAGTTTATAATCACTGCTTTTGTCCTTTGGTGGTGTACGTTTTCAGCATCATTATTCCAGTCTTCAGTGTCACGTGATCCTTCAGAAATCATTCTTATTTTGCTGATTTGGTGCTCAAGTAACATTTCTTATTATTATCAATGTTGAAAACTGCTTAATATTGTTGTGTAAAACAGGGCTGTAATCACCATAGACATTTTAGGGGGACAAGTCCCCCCAAATAATTCGAAATGCCCCCCCAATATTTGATATTCTTGATGCTGTACTCCATTACACACCCCTCTGTTTGTTGCTAGGCTGACAAAAGTAAAATGTTACATATTTAGGTTGGTCTAACAGCGCTCCTCACTGTCAGAATGAGTGAGATGGCCAATCAAATCAAAGAAGGCGGGGCTTACTGTTAGTGCGCATTCCAACGCAATCCTTTGGTGAAGTGTTGAGGTAAACTGTAATCATGGCCGTAGTCAGCTCACCGGTATATTTCAGAGGTGTAGCTATATAATAAATGTTGTAAAATAATTTAAACCAGATTAGGCATAGAATAATGAATGTGTGTGTACATATTGTGAATTAATTTATTAAACGTATTTACCTAGCGTTCGTAGCCTTCAATGAATTCATAAAATATAGGCTAAGAATATCAGTTGACCCTATGTTTGCTTTCTTCACTGAGGCGAAAATGAAAAGACTAGTCAGAGCTGAGCTTTAGGATGGGAAGAGACAGGACAAGAGAAGGCAACTGTGAGAAAAAGAAAGAGTGATGGAAATGAGAGTGATGAAACGAGGAGAGAACAGATAAAAGCTATTCATTATTATTTATTTATTTTATTTTAGCCTTCACACACCTTTTACACCTTTTTGCACATATGTAAATGAGAGAAATAAAAAATGTCTTGGGGGACCGTGCCCCCCAAACCCCCCTAAATAGCTTGAATTTGGGACCTCACCGGTTTTAAAATTCCTTAAGGCAGTTTTATACTCAAAAGTTGTTGCTGTTTCTGGAAACATGTTTGCTTTGACCTCATATCTTGAGTTAATGCATTTATGATGTTAATGTGTTGCATCTTGGAATATGTATAGATCTACTTAATATTAAAATTTAATATTCAGACATTATATACTCATTGTATCTCTGTGCTTTGATGATTTAGTAAATTCTGTGGTAAAAAAACGATGTGGCACCAAGATCAGCTAATATGGAGGCCCTTGGGTTTGTTATTGCCTCAGGGCCCCGCCTGTTCTTAATCCTGGCCTGGTTGCAGTGGAGTTAAAAGTACAAGTTCCACAGTTCACAGTTCCAGTCAATATGGGAGCTATTTTTACTGGATGTGAGACAGTATTTGGACCATCATACATTGTTGTTTTTTTGTTGTTTCTTATGTTTTATGATACAGCAAAACGTTTGATTCTGTATTTTGACATTGAGACTGCAATAGGTCTATTTAGGCTGTGATTTATTTCTATTGTAGTTGTGTCTTCAGCCATTTTGGTGTGTTAAATGTTAAGAATTTTTATACTTCCCCTTTTTATGTTTGAATTTACAATGTGAAAAACAAGGTTGTGGTCCATATTATTTTAAAATAGTATCATCATCATATCAGTGTAGATGTAGATGGACCAAAATAAAACCATTAAAATATAAAGTAAATAAGTATTGTGATACTTGGTGCCAGTGACACTCTTGTCCCAAAAAGTATTGCTATACCACGATGCTCAATATGTTGTCCCACGGTGAGTCATTTTTCCCTGTTGCACCTACACAAAATTGAGGGTTCCCCCACCTGCCAAATCCCACTTTAACCACTGTATATATATATATATATATATATATATATATATATATATATATATATATATATATATATATATATATATATATAAATTATTATATAAATTATTTGCTATACAATAGCCTACTTCATAACTACAATAGAACTGGAACTTTTACCATTCTTATTTCTTTAATAATTTAATTGCTTTAAATAAACAAATAAGACCAATATATTCATCAAAGAATCCTAAAATTATTCACAGTTTCTACGAAATTAGTAAGCAGCATAAACCTGTTTTCACCATTATTTTCACCAACATTATTATATAGTGTTATAATATTATATATATATTAGGGCTGTGAAAAGATTAACCGCGATTAATCGCATCCAAAATAAAAGTTTGTGTTTACATAATATATGTGTGTGTACTCTGTTAATCATTATTTATATATAAATACACACACAAGCATGTATATATTTAAGAAAAAAATATTATTTTTATATATATTATAGATTATATAAATGTATATACAGTATATACATGCAAATATTTCTTAAATATATACATGAATGTGTGTGTATTTATATATAAATAATAATTAACAGAGTACACACACATATATTATGTAAACACAAACTTTTATTTTGGATGCGATTAATCGCGGTTAATCTTTTCACAGCCCTAATATATATATATATATATATATATATATATATATATATATATATAAAATCAACATATTAGAATGATTTCTGAAGGATCATGTGACACTGAAGACTGCAGTAATGATGCTGAAAATTCAGCTTTCCCATCACAGAAATAAATTACATTTGAAATACAGTATATTCAAATAGAAAAGTTTTATTTTTTATTGCAATATTTCACAATATTACTGTTTTTAATGTACAGTTGTGTTCAAAAGTTTACATACTTGCAGAATCTTTGAATAATTTTAACAAAATAAGAGGGATCATACAAAATGCATGTTATTTTTTATTTATTACTGTCCTGAATAAGATATTTTACATAAAATATGTTTACATATAGCCCACAAGATAAAAAAAGAAAGCAGAATTTATAATAAAAGGGGGGAGAAAACTGTAAAGGTAAGGTAAATTGTACTTCATTTTTTCCTCCGGGAAACATGCAAGAATCTTCTGTTGTTTCCCAAGGGCAGTACTAAATGAAAATAATTGATATTTAAAAAAATAAGCAATAATTTGACATTTTTCGTATTGTTTAAAAATTGTCAGTGTTTGTCGAGTTATGGTACCTCTGAGAGAAGTGACATACTGTAATCTGGTGATTGTCTGCATTGGTCATCATCTTTCGATGCAGTGTGAATTGACCTGAGGCTTCTTTCAAAAACATTTTAAAAAATCGTAATTATTCCAAATGTTTGACTGATAGCATGTGTGTGTGCTTTCTTTATCCACAGTGAGTGCCATCGACTGTGTGAGTCTGGTGGATTCTTTAAGTCAGGCAAAGCAATACTCTTACCATCTACGCCCGTCCAGTGCTGGCAGTCAAAGCAGTCAGAACAGAACTAAGAACTGAGATCACAAAATGGACACCAACATGTTTGATTTTTTTTTTTACAGGAACTAAATCTTTGAGAGACGGATATATGCACTTAAACTTGTTTGATGTTTATTTAAACTATTGCATGAGGTACAGTGAACTCGCATGGTCTGTGTCTGGGTTTACATATGAAATCTGCAGTATCATCTTGATTATTGCAGAGGTTAGAGGTTAAAACCACAAACACAACAAATATATTAGATAACCTTTCATTCTGTCAACAACAGGTCATATACCTGTCGTAAGGGTGACATACGCCTTACATAATGAGACCACCTGCATGGAAGACCACTGAGTGTTACTATGCTACAGTAAAGATGTCACAAGGCTGTTAAACTGCCCCTCTCTTTGAAACACTCATATTTTAAGCCCATTTCTGATATTGTCACAGATCTAGGCATTGTATTCTTCTACTCTATCGCCAACCCTATTTTTGAGTGGGCTGGACTATTATTACATTTTATTCATCACTATAAATCATTGTACTCTTTTTACTATTGATGCATTATTGTAAAATAAATTTTGTACAAGTAAAGATACCTCAATTTATGTGTTAAAAAGGGAAAGATTTTGCAAGAGTTGAAAGTCATACCTCAGACTTTGGCTGCATCCGAAATTGCATTCTTCCCTTCTTTATAGTAGGCTAAAAACAATACGTGATAAAAGATGTATGCCTGAATTCACAGTACTCATAAAAATGGGGGGAAAAGTACACGGATGACCTACTACTTCTGGCATTATTCTGAAGTGTGCATATGATGGACACTTTAATTAATTTGTTACATTTATATAGTGCTTTTCAAGGCACTCAAAGCGCTTTACATAGAAGGGGGGAATCTCCTCAACCACCACCAATGTGCAGCATCCACCTGGATGATGCGACGGCAGCCATATTGCGCCAGAACGCCCAGCACACACCAGCTGATTGGTGGAGAGGAGACAGTGTGATGAAGGCAATCGTGTATGTATATATATATATATACAGGTATATGGGGATGATTAGGAGGCCATGATGGTTAGGGGCCAATGGGCAAATTTGCCCAGGATGCCGGGGTTACACCCCTACTCTTTATCGAAGGACATCCTGGGATTTTTAATGACCACTGAGAGTCAGGACCTCGATTTAACATCTCATCCGAAGGACTTTACTATCCCATGAGGCCATGGGAGAGGATTTGTGTATGGCAATGAAGTGAGGTAACTGACGCTGGTAGGTCACATGATAATGACAACATGGCAAATGTAATACATCCAGATTACATTCAAACTACTCACATTCATACTATATAGAACACATTTTTTAGCAGTTGTGAATAAGCAATTACTTATTCAAAATAAGTACCTACTCAAGAGAGTATGCGATTACGGACGGAGCATTTGTTCTTATCCTGAGAGACCAATAATTAATCTAGCATTCAAAAGGTTGAGGTCAATAACCTCTTAAGATCTGGGACCATTTTTGGGATTTCCGCCTGGATTTGGCCTACCCAAATTGAAAAGCTTCCCATACCCACATACAGTGGTCTAAATTCAAAAGTTTGGTGTCATTTTACAGGAAACATTTTGAAGTTTCATAAACCACTGCTAAAAGTGATAAATATGTAAGTATATGTTGTCTAAGCTGTAATAACCCCCTCACAAAAGAGACGTTTTTTGATTTTTTTTTCTTATACATTTAGTTTTGAAAGTGTGTAATTCAGACCCTGTGAGCTCTTGCACCCTGCAGACAGTTTGGGCTGTTTACACTAAATTCCAGAAAATAGTAGAAAAAAGAATTTTGTCTGTATCATGTTGTATATAAGATTTTAGGGCAGACGGAAATAACATAAAAAAGGTCATATTCCTCTATTCAGATTCATTTGAATAAATCTTGCATACATGATCCACACAAAAATCTTTTTTCCAGTCTTTTCTGGAATCTAGTGGAAAAAAAATATACATGATGATGTCATTCCGGACCCTCATCAGGGTCCATGGACTTTAAGTGGATAAGATTAATTTTATGTTTTTGAAAAATAAATTGTTTTTGATTATGCTTACCATTAAATAGCAATACAGTAAATAGTAATATTCAAATATTATTACAATTTAAACTAACGGTTTTCTATTTTAAAATGTTATTTATTCCTGTGATGGCAAAGCTTTTAAAGCAGTCATTACTCCAGTCTTCAGTGTCACATGATCCTTCAGAAATTGTTCTAATATATTTGGTCAAGAAGGATTCTTTGATGAATAGAAAGTTCAAAAGTACAAGTTATTTAAAATATATATTTGTATTAATTTAATGCATCACTGATTAATTCAAGTATTAATTTCTTTGAAAAAACCTTACTAACCCCAAACTTTTGAACATAGTGTAAAAAGAACCCTGTAACCAATTTCTCTGTTCCCATTTTTAAACTTTAAAACAGCAGCTGTTTGTATGTTCTAGTTGTGTTGCATAAATACCATTATTTCACACCACTTAGAATTCAGTTTATTACCAGACAAAAACAGTGGGTAAAAAAAAATCTCTTTAGGTCTGTATTAATAAATGTGCAATAACTCTGAAACCGAACAACTCAATTCATTATCACAAGGTTTATTTTCTTCATTTTGTACAAAACAACTGGTATCAGAAAAAGAAAGAACATAAAGGGCTGTGGCAATGAATATTGTAACAGTAAGCTGTCAGTTAATAGATGTCCCTCATGGCCATGTTGGCCCGCTGACCAGACATCGTCACGCTGTAGCAGTACAGCAAGTCAGTCAGCCACTGCTCTCGAGTCTCTCCACCATAGAAATGCTGCAAAAACAAACAACAGTCAACCGAGTGTCAGCAGATCAAGTTTAAGGTTTGAACGTTGTTTAAAGTTTCCTCTATTGAAGCAAAGTTAAATTAGATGCATGCAATTACAAGCATTACATATTCTGATGTGCCATAATGCTCTGAGGAACCATATGCTACCGTTAAGTCCTGTATGATGCGTTGCAGTAGATTGCCGTTGGCCATCATGTGGTTGCGTAATTGAGTATGCTGAAGAAGTAATGACAGGATTTGTGCCAACACAGGGAGCTCTTCCTCACACAGGTCGCACACACGAAAAGACTGCAAGACCAATCGCAGGAGCCTCGGTACTGTACTCAACGCAGCAAAACATGCCTCCCACACGGCATCCCTGAAAGAAAGATAAACACAAGTTTTGAACTTTTTTTTTTTAGCGCCAGATCATGGACCACCCTTTTTTTAAAAGCCAAAGTTGCAATAGTCTTCCCTATTGTGAGTGACAGCTTTTCGAACAAGAAAAAATGTAGGGCGGGACTTGTTTTTGTCCACCGCGAATTGATTGGATCATTGGGTTGCCCTGCCCTCACTATGTCGCTGCAAGAGCGAGGGGAAGTTATTTTTATTAAAGATTACGAGGGCACGTGAATTAAAGAAAAATAATTGTTGATTTTGATTTCACGGTGACTTTATTAACCACAAGCCCCAGTTTGTAATTAAGATCGCATGTGCCATGATATGTAAAAAAAGGTAATGAATTTATTAATAATGGGTTTATATATTAATAAATAATTACTATATCTTATTATTATTTAAAATAATCGTAATTAACATCTCATATTGTAGAGACAAATAAAATAGACAGAAAGAGAAAATAAAATACATTTTAAGCGCATCAAAACAAGCAGCTATTTTCAAATGTTTTTAATTTTGCTTTCTTCATGAGACGGCCCTTTTTGGACTTTCCCCAGTCCTGTTTTCACATTCTCTTTGCTGTATTATCAAATAGTCTTTCTTTGTGTACACTTTGTGGTGTATAACTGTTAATCTATGCAAATATTGTGTGTGTGTGGGCGTGAGCATGTTTGTGAGCACACCTCTTGCGGGCACTCTGCTCCAGTTGTAGAAGCAGATTGAGCATGCTCAGGCAACAGTCAGACAGGAAGTGGAGGAGTGTGTCGCTGGGCAGGAAGTTGACATCCAGTAACCGGGGAACACACCTTAAAATCGCTGCACACACGCAGTCTGGCACCACGGCGAGTCCACACTACAAAGAGATGGAGAGAGTCTCACCACAAACGGTGTCTGGCTCCACTGCCCACTCGTATGCAAAACATTCAGCAGAAAAAACACATGTTCGCTCACCAGATTCTTAATGATGGCGTTCTGGATTACATCAAAACACTGTGCACGAGATCCCAGGGTGTCCAGGCAGTGACACACAACCTACAAACAGTGTAGAAATGTTTATGAAGAAAGCAGGTCAATTAAGTTCACACAGCAGAGTTAAGGCTGGTCTGAGCACCTCCAAATTCTGTGTAAACGTGCAATGTTGCATAAATGTAGTACTAAAATATGCAGCTCTGACCCACCTCAGAGGTGGCTCTGGTGCTGCTTTAACATTAATGCAGCCTTAATGTCAGCATGAAACAGAAATTGTGACCAACTTCTCTGCTCTATTGTGACGTACTGTGCAGTGCATCCAGAACGTATTCACAGCGCTTCACTTTTTCCACATTTTGTTATGTTACAGCCTTATTCCAAAATGGATTAAATTCATAATTTTCCTCAAAATTCTACAAACAATACCCCATAATGACAACGTGAAAGAAGTTTGTTTGAAATCTTTGAAAATGTATAAAAAAATAAATAAAAAAAAATTAAGTAGTAAATAAAGTATTCACAGCCTTTGCCCTTGCAGCCTCAAGTCTTTTTGAGTATGATACTACAAGCTTGGCACACCTATTTTTGGGCAGTTGCTCCCCTTCTTCATCAGGTTGGATGGGGAGCATCGGTGCACAGCCATTTTCAGATCTCTCCAGAGATGTTCAATCGGGTTCAAGTCTGGGCTCTAGCTGGGTCATCTCAAGGACATCCAAAGACTTGTCCCATAGCCACTCCTTTGTTATCTTGGCTGTGTGCTTAGGGTTGTTGTCCTGTTGGAAGATGAACCTTCCCCCCAGTCTGAGGTCCAGAGCAAGTTTTCACCAAGGATGTCTCTTTACATTGCTTCCAAACCACCAGGACTCCTACTAGGGCTGGCCGCCCGGCCAAACTGAGCGATCGGGGGAGAAGGGCCTTAATCCAGCGTTTCTCTGTGGAGAGAGGATAACCTTCCAGAAGAACAACCGTCTCTGCAGAACTCCACCATTCAGGCCTGCTTGGTAAGAGTGGCCAGACGGACGGAAGCCACTCCTCAGTAAAAGGCACATGACAGCCTGCCTGGAGTTTGCCAAAAGGCACCTGAAGGACTCTCAGACCATGAGAAACAAAAATCTCTGGTCTGATAAAAACAAAGATTGAACTCTTTGGCCTGAATGGCAAGCATTATGTCTGGAGGGAAACCAGGCGCCGCTCATCACCAGACCAATACCATCCCTACAGTGAATCATGGTGGTGGTGGTAGCATCATGCTGTGGGGATGCATTGAGAGGTCCTGCAAAGAAGAAGGGGAGAAACTGCCCAAAAATAGGTGTGCCAAGCTTGTAGCATCATACTCATAAAGACTTGAGGCTGTAATTGGTGCCAAAGGTGCTTCAACAAAGTATTGAGCAAAGGCTGTAAATACTTGTGTACATGTGATTTTATTAGTTTTTTTATTTTTAATAAATTTTCAAAGATTTCAAACAAACTTCTTTAACATTGCAATTATGGGTATTGTTTGTAGAATTTTGAGGAAAATTATGAATTTAATCAATTTTGGAATAAGGCTGTATGTAACATAACAAAATGTGGAAAAAGTGAAGCGCTGTGAATACTTTCCGAATGCACTTTATATCCAAGTGAAGCATGAAACAATAAAGGGCAGGACTAGATTTTCTATATCGAGAATTGATTGGATCGTAGAAAGTGGGCATTGCAAACTAAACAGACACATTTTGAAATAATGATGTTCATGGATATATAATTCATAATAAACACTGCAACATTCCATTAAAAAAAACATTTTGATTTAATGGTACCTTTAAACTTAGTATTTTTTTTATTCCATATTTCTTATTAAAATGTTAAATTTAAAAACATCAATCTTGAAAAAAGTATCCCTGGTTATAAAAAAAATATTTAGAAGCACAGCTGTACGGTGTATGTATATGTGTATATGAAGACTTCCAATGCAAAAGCCTCTAAAAGCCACCTCAGTCAAAAATTAGATAACTGAGTGAATGCTCTCTGCACATAGTATACGTTCATCAAATACTTTTACTTCAAACCCGCTAAATCCCAGCCTCAGCCCATTCAGAAGTACCGGTACTTAGGTAGAAACCTATGCATAGGAGCCGGACAAAAATGCTAATTTTAAAGAAAAACGTCAGACGGACTTAAGAGGCTTTTGCATCTGAAGTCTTCATACATACATACATACACATATACATATATATACATATACATATACATATACATATACATATACATATACATATATACACATATATATATATATATATATATATATATATATATATATATATATATATATATATATATATATATATATATATATATATATATATATATATATATATATATATATATATATATATATATATATAAAGACAACAAACAAAGTGATCTGAAATGTTTATAGAAATCAAGCTAGGCAAAAAGACTAAATAAATGGAGATAAACAGATTTTAGGATCATCTCCAGAAGAGAGCCATTTCACAGACTGAAAGCTGAGAGACAGGTGACGCTTCTTCTATCTCAGTCTACAAAGAACCTTTGAATTATACATCACAACATCTTAACATCTGACACACGCGCTCGGTTTAGGTCAGACAAAAATAAATCCCCAGGCCCAGACAAAAGAGAAGTCTGCAGAGAACAAAGAATCCTATAGCACCACACACACACACACACACATATATACACAGTGACGGGCTCAAAGGGTTGGACACCTTGCCACTACGGCCGGTGTGTTGTAATGAAAGTTGACACTGGACAGATTAGCAACAGCCTGCCACTCTCTGAACTGATATTTTATGAGCACAAACAATAAATAAGTGTGTGAGTGTATGTGTGTGAGAAATCTAATAGTGCTAATAGGATTAGGGCAGATTAGATTAAACAGATGAAGGCGGAGCAGAATGTCATTCAGAGCAGGTTATTATCAGACATTAATCAGGCTAACAGTGTTAAGAACACATTACGCATGCTTTAGATTAGAGACGCCTGATTGGCAATAAAGGAATGGACCCCCAGCAGCCATGTGCTCTCGCTCTCTCACACACACCACTCAAACTTAATTTGATGCTAATTGCCAAGCTATATATCTGAGAAACAGTAAGTGAGAATTTTCTTTAAGAGTGTGATGCGAAATCCCAATAGGATTAGAAGCACACTTTTTAGCACATTTTTCTGTTTTAGCACATTAAGATTTTCCAGCAGAGCTGTAAAAAAAAAAAAAAGGTGCTAAAATTATTTTCATGAAAAATAAAAATTATTTTATTTAGTGTAAAAATGTAATATAAAACATAAAAAAATTAAATAAAATACACTACGGTCAAAAGTTATGTTTTTAAAAGAAATCTTCAGCTCAACAAGGCTTTATCTATTTGAGTAAATTTCTATTTGAATATATTTTAAAATATAATGTATTCTTATGAAAGTGACAGTAAAGACATTTATAATGTTACAAAGAGTTGTATTTCAAATAAATTATACATTATATCATTTTGAACGTTCTGTTCATCAAAGAAAAATTCCAGAAAAATATTAAGCAGCAAAAACTAATAGTAAGAACCATTATTAATAATTGAGCACCAATAATAATCAATAATTGAGCTCCAAATCAGCATATAAGAATGATTTCTGATGATCATGTGACACTGAAGATTGGAGTAATGACTGCTAAATCACAGGAATAAAACGTCTTTTAAATTGTAATAATATTTCTCAATATTACTGTTTTTACAGATTTCTTTTGATCAGATTAAAAAATACAGTTATGCTTGGGTATACTTAATTTTCCGCATTCCGCTCCGTCAGCTGTGCGCAAGCCTTTGTAAGTGTACTTTTTTGGCTGTGAGAGTGTGCATGCACTCTTTCCATGATCTACTGGACTTTGTTTTAAAACGCTCATGTCACTTGCTCATGAACTGTTGTACGCGCACTGCCCGTGCAGTCAAAAAAAAATTGGGCTAAATCCAGGAACCCCCCTATATTGACAAAATAACATCACACGGAAAGTGAATGGTCGAAGTATACTTTGGACTTTAGTGAACATAAGAGTCTTCTTTCAAATTATATTTTAAGAAATTAATTAAAATGAATAAATAAATGTAGGGGGAAATCAGGCTCTTTTCCTCATTAAGGTCCATTATTCTCCATCAGCCTCACCTGCTGGCATCATCTCCCCCTTCACTCCTCATTACCGTATCAACGGAGATGCCAGCCGTCCCTCTACACCTATACTGTCTGATTGACTTGGACACAAAAATGAAAGTCCAGAGAAAATTGCATAGAGGAATTAGCTGTGTGAGTGCAGTAAAAAGAGGGGGGCAGTGAGAGTCAGACCCTGGCCTGAGGGTGTGGTTTTGTTGGGTTTTAATTTCCGTGTAAAATGTCAGGTGGTGATGGTGTCCGCTGGCTGGCATTAGCATTTGCTTTAGCCAGGAGCGCTCTGATAACCAGCCCTTATTGAAATATGGAGACACCTACACCGGTGCGATGCGATAAACCTTCCCTTGCTCAACGAACTGGCCGTCTCCAGGGAGAAACTCAAACACACTTGTGCGTGGAATAACAACCCAAGTGGCCCTGCGCTGATTCAAGTGAACACCTGCTTCTTGGTAGAAGTTGAAAATTGCACCAGGTTGGCGTGAAAAATATGATGCGATTAAGGTGAACAGCATGACCTGGTTCATATCTCTTGCATGATGTGCAAAACACTGCTTGGTTTAAAAACCAGGACTTTCAAGTGCACACACATATTTTTTCGCATTAGAAACTCAGTACTAAAAAAAAAAATGTACAAACACATTTTTTAGTGAGCACAGGAAAATACTGTTACCGTTTCCTGTTAATGTACATCTAATTTGCACATGTGCATGAAAGAATTGTGCAAAAATATTGTTTTGGAGAACATTTCTTTTGAAGCTACTTGTGCACGCACAAAAGTGCTATAAGAGCAATTTAACGCATTCATTTAGTGCGATTAATTATGAAAAAATAACACATTAATATTAGCACAATTAACTGTACCCGACCTGTACGTAAATTTATATATTACGGAATTTTCCTGGCTTAAAGTTACGCGTTTTTGCAACAATGTAATAAATGGAATGGTTTTGAGATGCATTTTCAACGTTTAATTAATTTTAAAAATGAATAAAATTGACAAAGCGACATACAATAAAAGAAATAGCACAGGTGAAATGTGCGGGGGGAAAAAATCTATATATTGACTTCTAAAGGCACTTTTTGTAATGTTTATTCAATTATTTTGCCTTTCACTATAATATGTCTGAATTATATTTTTTAATTTTCATCAAAATTTTCATGGGGACTTATTCACATATGTGATTATTGTGAACAAAACAATGTAAGCACTGGACAGAAAAAATATGTAATGCTGAAAATGCTGTGCCAGGTGATCCCGTGTAATGCAACAGACAGCAGACAGACGAGTGGATTGACACCAGAACAACCAAACGGCTAACTGACAGCAGATGAGAGAGGAGAGGGATGCTCACAGGGGACAGAGGGGATGACAACAGGATTAGAAACATACGCCAGCGATTGACAGCACAACAACTGACATAACATGCATGTCGGAGCAGCTGAAAGTGGAGAAAAGGGACTGGCAGATAAAAGAAAGAGAGAATCACCTCCACCACATCCCAGTGATGTAGAAACTGCTCCAGGGTGGTAGCGAACACACTGAGGGGCGAGAGTGTGGAGGTGGGCAACAGGCCATCTTCATCTGTGTCCTGCAGGGCCCGTAACATCTCAGAGGAGAAACCTGAAGCACAGAATCATGGGAACGCCTCTTTATCAATATCAAGCATGCTGTCAGTACTCATATCATTGAATGCGATGTCTGATGTGTGTGTGTATGCAAGTGTGTGCGCACCTGTTAGTGTGGTGAAAAAGAAACTGAGGTAATCTACATCCTTCACTGGCACATCCTGTGAACTGCTCAACCAGCCACTCAGAGGAGACCTGCAGGGAAGCACACACGCATTACTGTGCAGTGGTCCGGCACTGATCCGCTCTCCCGTTACACATCTCACACTGTACCTGTGTGTGTGCGTGTGGTGAGAATGTCAGTCTAAAAATACTGGCCATCTGAGATCCTTCATTTCCTTTGAAATCAAGCTCCCACCACAAACACACTCACCTTCGGCAAATGAGAACACTCACTGTATTAAGGAAACGCTGGGGTCATCCTCACAACATAGCAGACAACACTTTAAAACATTCCTGAAGCACAGGATCATGTTGATAATTTAACCATAAGTCGTTATTTAGTTTTTTTTTTGCGCACAAAAACTTTTCTCGTCGCTTCATAAAGTTATTGTAGAACCACTGTAGTGAGATGGACTTTGTAAAGAAGTCTTTAGTACCTTTTATGGGTCTTGAGGGTGTAAAGTGCATTGTGCCAATGGAGGCCTTTCTGAGCCATCCGATTTCAACTAAAATATCTTCATTTGTGTTCCGAAGATGAACGGAGGTCTTACGGGTGTCGAACGACATGAGGGTAAGTTATGAATGACAGAATTTTCATTTTTGGGTGAACTAACCCTTTAAGCTGGGATAGAAAAAAAGTGTTTTAACATCTCAATAATTACACACAGTGCTATTGAGCTACGAAATGTATGCATGTTTTAAAAAAAAAATGTTTTCTCAGCTGGTTTGTAACAGTTAAAGCCTGAAAATCACTCAGGTAATTGTTGTGATCAAGCACAGAGGGCAGGAGAACCAAGAGGCCACCAACTAGAACATCACAGGTCAGTCCAACATGGGCTCCATGTGATGTTGTACTGCTGTGTGCGTTCAAGGATTCAGCAAGAATTTTATGGCAAGATATTGTTAAAAGTGACCATTTAATAGTCACACTTTTCTGAGAAGGAAATCAGAAAGAACCAGTGTGTGTGTGTGTGTGTGTGTGTTAAAGCTATTCAAGGACAATCCACACAGTCTTATGATTCTCCCTTATAGATGTGGATCAGCCTCGAGGCCAATAAAGTGAATGAATATCTGATCTTTTACTTGTTTTGATTTCATTTCTCTTGTGGAATGAGCATGTGCTGGACTTCCTTAATGCATACTGATTGGCATATTTCCCATCAACCCATTAGTAAAGGGGCTGGACACACACATAGATTGATGCACCTAGAAAAAACAAGTACTACTGTTCACTCTTTCTGTGTGCCACACACACACACGCACACACACACACACACACACACACACACACACACACACACACACACACACACACACACACACACACACACACACACACTACCGCTAAACTACTAGCCATTCTTGTCTTACTTTGTCTTACACTTTCTGAACCTCATTTTGTGAATGTGACCAAAGCCAAATTCTTGTGAAGGACAAAATGTTCGGTTCATGTAGTTCTGAGGATTGGCTCTCTTAACGGCATGTCACGCAGTTCTGCCATGAACAGAAGCAGCCTTAAGTGATGCTTAGCCTATCGCGGAGGAATCCTGTCACAGGTCCAGATTTTTTTAAAAGTGCAGTCGGTGTGAATTTACTTGCCGTAACATTTGTTTTGGAATTTCGGTGCGACTTTTAGTGGGGACCTTGACGATCGTTCCACGTCTCATCCGAAGAGTAATACTGCCCTCTGTAGGTTTCTGAGCATATTTAGCCTAGTATCGTTGTTTTGAGCAAACAGAGAGCCCAGAGGAAAGGCAGTGTCTCCAAGACACATTCACACAAGTCACACTGGGACTCTAAGTCACACAGCCAGTGTTCTCAAACATTGCTCCCTTTAGGATTTAAGGGGAAACCACAAATAAAAGAGTGGCTTTAGGCTAGTGACTAAAAGAAACACAGTGGGGACGCAGCATGTCACAAAGATACACACGCAAATGTACTTGCACACAGCCCAGGGCCCTCAGCATGCAGAGGAACTCACAAAGGAATATTCTGTCAATCATACATGACTAGTCAAAAAGTTAAAAAAAAAAACTTGGATACTTATCAGACAAGTCTTCTTGTAAGACTTTCCCCATTTGTTTTTCCAAATAAGAACATTTAAATGATACAAAATGTGATTGAAATTGCTTTTTTCATTTTGTCTATGAGGTGCACTGATATTTTATTATTATTTAAATACTATTATAGTACTTATTAATATTTTGAACTTGCTTTTATTTTTATATTGTCATTTAATTGCTTTTGTCATTAGTATTAGTTTTCTATCTAAAATATTTTTATTTAGCTATATTTATTTTTATAACCGTTTTAATATTAGTACTTCTACTTAAACTCGCTGCCAAGGAAACTTTTCTAATTTTCACACATTCTTCATCTAAAATTGTATTGTATTTCAGCTTTATTTTTATTAGAAAAATTGATTTTTAATAGATTTGGTTTTACAATAACAACACGGACGAAATGACAGTATCTTAGAAAGGTCTGTTTGCCATTTCATTAAATTTATTCTATTGATTTTTTTATTACAGCATATTATTAATTACATTTAAGAAAGCATTGATGGGTGAAGTTAACGCAGCAGCATTTGTGAATAAAGCAACAACATGATTTTGTATCATACATGTTATTTTAACTAGATTTTTAAAAAATATTTATTCATAATGCCCATCCCTGCTCCTTTCCAACGTGAGTGTATTATTGTTACAACTTCTTGCCAAAAACTGCAAAATGCTAAAATGTTGTGTATTCTAAAGAAATCGATGACTCTGAATCTACTCAACTCACTGCAGTATGACCTCTGCTTCACGGCACAGTGACTCGTGGCTCCGTTCCGCCTCATTATGGCCAATCACAGTTAATGACTAATGGTCACGGCCAATCAGAGTTAAGTGGGAGAATTGGCCATCCTCTGATCGTGCCGCACAGTGGTCGGCTGTCTCCGATTGGTTAAATTGCTTGATTCTATTAGCAGTGAAAACTCTGAGGCTGCTGTCTCCTCTCGGCAGTCGCAGAAAACAGAGTCACATTCTAAACATATCAGTCAGATGAAGACAGATACTCCCCTTCAAGGCTGAGCTGCACATGCACAACCACAACCAAGTCTTGGTCAAATCCCCACTAATGCACTTATTTCCCCATTTTAGCAAGTATTATGGGTTACACTTTATTTTGATGGTCCACTTTAAACATTCTACTAACTATAAGTAACTTTGCCACTACATGTCAACTACCAGTCATTAGAGTATCAGCAGACTGTTAGGTTAGGGTCAGTAGAATAAGTTGACATGTAGCTGCAAAGTTACTTATAGTCACTGGGCCCAATCATACACCTGGCACAATGTGACGGACGGCAGGCGTTTTTTTGCTAATTTCAGCCAGACACAGTTAGCATTTTCACATCCAGCGCCACGTTGTTTAAATAGCAAATGCACTCGCGCCCATCTGTTCGCCCATGAGGCACGCTGGTCTGAAAACGAGGTGTGTTCAGGCACATTGTTGGCGCATTGCTATTTTGAGGCTATTCTGAAATCAACTGCGCCCCATTGACCAACTGAAACCTGGTCGAAAGTCAACAGCACAATATTTTTTGTGTTATTTCAAGGGCAAATTAGTAATATGCGCCTATAGGCAGGTGCACGACACGCATGCACTCTGCTTACTACACACACAGGCACGCGCATTAGCGTTCGGACTTCCGCGTTCAGTTTTTCCGCGCCCAAATTCCACCATATACATAGCAAATCCGCCACGGTGCAAGTGCAATTGGCTTTTAAAGGCAATGGGAGACTCTGATTGGTTTATTGCACATTATGCCTAAAACACACCCATAACTCATTAAGAGACTAGGTACAGCCCTTATGGACCATGCACTTGGGCCGTTTCTTTTCATCGTTAAACTAGCAAAAGTGGACTCAAACATGCCCTAAGTGCACCTGCGCCATGCGCTCAGATCGTTAAAATAGGGCCCATTATGTCTGTTGGGGGTGCATCAAAAAAGTGTCAGCAGATATTAAGCAGACAGTCTACTAATACTCTACAAATAGCTAGATGACATGTTGCAAAGTTCCTTAGAGTAAGTAGAATGTGGACCACCAAAATAAAGTGTTACCATATTATGTTTGGAAACGGTTGACTCATGAGGACTATACTAAAGTAGGAGTGTGTATGAAATTCATATATGCAGGTATACTGTTTTAAATGAATTCTCTTTCCCAAAACCTAGCACAGTTCATTCAATAATGCAAAGTAGTGATACACTACTTAAAAACAACAACAACAGAAGAATATTTCACAAGTGATTATGCAAACTACATTGTGGAATACATTTTTTTTTGTAAGGTTTTAGAAATGTTCTAAGTGTCCCAGAGCGGCACACTGGAAGCAGACTTTAGGACTGCATTGGTGCATGCTGATGTGTCATAACCCTCATACCTCAGGTGTATGGTGCGTATTAGTGTGGTGGCGAGGCTAGCCGACACTCTCCCAGTGTTGCAGACCTGGCTTAGACATGCCAGAAGCTCTGTGGGAAACGCTGGCAGGAAATGGAGAATCTGAATCAGCCTCTTCTGGGACTCCACAGGCAACACTACCACACAGCCCTCCTGTGGATCTGCGATGTGGACACACAAATATAAATCACACAGATTAGCATACACTGAGAAACATTAACAATAGATATGCTCAGCCTGGAAAAGTTCTATAATAATGTTAACCATTTGTTTTAAATAAAATGTATACAATAATTTAAAAAAAAACATTTATGAAACAATATTGTACAAATGAATAGAAAACTACTGCTATTTTAAAACCCCTTTAGAAATTCCTAGCCCATGGCGAATTGCCCTTTGGGGTTGATGGCTCTATTTTGAGATTATTCATTCTGATTGTGAAACTTGATGAGAAAAGAAAGAGCTCCACCTAGTGACAGATTTATCTAACTGCTAATGCTCAACAGTGAAGGAATGAATGCAAGTGCGAAAGAGGGAGAAAAAAAAGAGAGAAAGAGATTTGTCCTGTCAGTGATCACAGATAGACAGACATTATTAGCTGCTGACGCACACTGCTGATGTCATGAGTGCAAACACACACAAAGAGAGCGCTGTGCTCCCGAAACACAAAACTACAGAGCGCTTATATCACACACAGAACCGGAGACGCCACCACTCTAATGCTCTCCCTCACTACCGGCCAATCCCTTACACAAGACTCTCTCATGCACACACACACTATAGACCTTATGCGCCAGAGAGACAAGCGTGCAGCCATCTTTAGAATTTTGTCTTTGAACTTCCGTTTTGCGGCAGCTCTGTATATTTCTATGGCATCGCTATTAAGAAGTAATTAGCTGGTAATGCGGAGTTCACGAAAGTTATCATGAGCATTGTAATGTTTGAAGCGGATGTCTTAACAAATGTCAGTAGACCGGGAAGATTTTAACAGAACACAACGAGCACACCACTGAAAGGGGTGGGGCTACATAAGGTCTATAGTAGTGAGAAAGTATGCAAAACATTTGTTTGTGTATAGGCATATATGATTACCATAAAGACTGCAGGCATTTTTCTGAAGACTCTGCAGAAGGTCTTTGTTGCCCCTCGCGGCAGCTGGCTGCACTGTCTCCAGCAGTTGCGCTGAGAGCTGAGGATTCCTGCTGCCCAACTGAACCAACTGTACAGGCAGTGATGCCAACCAGCGTGCCAGAATCCTGCTCCTGAAAGAGAGGGAGACTTCAGACTCTTTTCATTATCACAGGGTGCATTCAAACAATAAAAAGATGCTGGGGGAGTCTTCAGTTTACTTAAATATGATTGATATCACGAAAAATATGGAAAAATATGGCAAAATTGTAAGACAAATAAAAAGCCACACAGATAAAGAAAAAAGACTAAAAATATATAAACACACAGGGTTTAATATGGAGTTGGCCCACCCTTTGCTATAACGGATTCAACTTTTCTGGTTGCTAAACATGGGCAAAGTTTTTTTTTAAAAAGCTGGACGTTTGATGGAGTATTTCTGTGCCAAAAATACTCCTTCCGGTTTCTCATAAGTTTCGGAACGTTTTTTTCGAGTATGGGTATATGTGACGTCAGATGGGGCGGAATGTCCTTGTACGGGCCATACGGGCTCTTCTCCCGGTAGGGGGCGCGCGCGCGCGACTAGAGCGAGAGAGCAAATGCACACCCATTTTAGCACTGTGCTCGGCTTTAGGGAAGCTGGCTGCGCTGCAGTCATAGGACGTCACGAAATCAACAATGTCCACAAAGATGTGTGTTTTTGGTTGTCCGGGAAACCCAAGACAACACTGTACAGCTTCCCAAAGAACCCAGCGTTAATGGGATCCCTGCATTTCAGTGACGATCGTTTTATAAACAAGGCCCAGTTCAACTCTGGATTTGTAGCTCGTCTAACGCTGAAAGATGGAGCGGTTCCAGCGATTAAGGTTGGAAGCAAGCGGTGAGTAAAACTTCTTCAAATGTCTTTGTGTTGTTAGCTATTGACTCGTTCATTCAAATGCGCTACTATTCCATTGTTTTTCTATTTAAACACTCACCTACTGCTAACATTAAATCGCATACAATAGTCCATAAATCAAATTATGTCCTCATAAACCATGAGTAAACACACACAAATATTGTAAAACTCTCGCATGACAAGCCGCTATAAGCAGGTACCATTATAAGTTATACGTTTTACAGTACATACCATTGAGACGTCCTGCTGTAGTCGTTGCTGCTTCTCCTGTTCAATTTCAGCCTCTAGATCTGATTCTGGATCATATATGTATGGCTAAATCCGATTGATCTCCATGGTTTATTTAGGATAACGTTTTTTTCCACGTTTAAGGATGTCACCGCTTTCTCAGCTCTCAACGCAATCGCTGCGCGCGCTCGTGATTCTTTAGTTCCGCCCACACGATACGCCTCCAGCCGCTCGTTTTTTTCCGGAAAGACTCGGTACAGCCTACCTTTCTTTTATAAATATAATAAAACTAAAGACTTTTCGGAGATATGAAGGATGCAGTACTACTCTATAGGCACTCAAGATTGACATGAGATTGACTGAAACTGAGTGTTTCCCCCCACCCCCCCTTTAAGTTTTTTGCCATTTCAGCATCACTGACTATTACTGGCAGATACAAATTAAACCATTAACAAAAATTTCATAATTACAATATAATAAAAACGAACATTTAAAAAACAAAATGTACAAAATGAATACAATTTTATAAAAGATTCTTTAAATGTACTTGTGCTAAAAATTGTAAAAGATTTTCTGGATCCATAAATAAATCCTTAAAAGTTTGTCCTGATAAAAAGCACCGTCTTATAACATGAAAAATTGGGCATTCCAAAAGCATATGTTTTACAGTCAAGTTGGTACTACAGTGTTGACATTTTGGTGCTTCTTCACCTTTCCTAAGCTCATAAGAGCGACCCATTCTTTCACAGACGTTTGTAGAAGCAGTCTGCAAGCCTAGGTGCTTGATTTTACACACCTGGGGCCATGGAAGTGATTGGAACAATGATTTGGAGGGATGTTCCAATATTTTTGGCAATACAGTGCATATAAAAATGGGTTTAGGGAAAAATGGGTTTAGGTTCAGAAAAAAATGGGTGGTGGGCACCTACCTAGCAATATGAGGGTGGTTCTGATGCTCTTGAATGTAGAGCTGACTGAAGAAGCGCAGCAGAAGAGTGCGGACACTCACACCCAGGTTCCTCTGCTGGTACTGCACATACACAGCCTGCAGGAGATCATCTGTCACCACTGGAAACACACACACACACACACACACACACACACACAAACACATTTTATATTCAGCAGACCTTTATTAGAAAACAGCACTTTGTCCTCCATAAAGAAAATGCTCTCACCTCGGCTGCGCTGGGTGACAATCATCCTCCACACCACCTCCAGTAAGGCTGCCAGGTGCTTTGAGCTCAGCTTGCCCCCACTGGACAAAGTCTCCCTAATAAAGACCCTGATTGGTCCGAGCCAGTCAGCATCTTCGGCTGCTATGTGATCCTGGCCCCTAAGACTGAGTGTCACCATAACTTGACACAACGTGACGTTTACCGCCAATGGTTCCACGTTAGCCCCAGGAAACGTTTCGCTTGCTACTTGCTGCCTATTTCTGAAAGCAAAGTTTTAAAAAAAGAGATAGATAATTACCCTCATATAGAGCAGTAGTTCCCATCCACTAGGAGGCCTCAAGGGAGACTTCAAATTACATAATTATTCTTATTAATAATGTATTAAAATAATAAATTAAACGTATCTAGAGGGGGATCATCAATTTCAGTAAAAAGCACCGTTTTCTTTTTAAGTAGATTATATATCATATAATGATGTGCAATTATGTATACATTTTTTATAACTGGGTAATCTACTATAATCTACTTCGTTATGTATTTTTTTATTTTATATTATTTATACTATATTATTTTACACATTTTGTTCAGCTGGCATAACAGGGCTGAGAGAGAACGGGGGGGGGGTCAGTGTTATTTGTTTGTTTAGTTGGTTTGTGAAATTCTTTAATTTCTTATTTAATTTAAAATGCTTTAAAAAATACAATCAAGATGTAAACTGAACCCCCCCCCCCCCCCCTTCATTTAATAACTATTGTTTTTATTGAAGAACAAACACTACTGGAATCACAAAAATGAACTGTGGTTCATTCATTTACATATTTAATATTGTTACAATTATAAATATTATTACAATTATGGACTTTTTGGTCACCTCTTTCCATCAGCTTTCTTCTTGAGTCTTGCCACTTCCAGCAGGCCATAGGGGAAGTTTTTCATGAAGTGCTGTTTGAAATCTGTCAGGTATGAGTTCCGGAACCAGACATCCTGCACAATACAGAAACAGGGTTTACTTGAGCGTCCCTGGCTGTATAACATCAGTGATGAAGCCGCTGCAGTGTAAGTGAATGTACCAGTATGTCCTGTTGGTCTCTCTGTGGGGTGAGTCTTCTTAGTAACTGCAGTATGGTGAGGATCTGGAACATAAGAGCCATGGACTCCGCTGAGAGCAGGTGGCCACTGTCCGTCTGTACACGCTCTCCACCTGCCGCCTCAACCCAGATCTCCAGCAACAGAGGCACCAGGGTTCCTGCAAAGCCCTGCACGGTCTCAGCTGAGCAGAGTTCCTTATCCATTCCAGCCCCTGGCTTAGAGTCTGGCCTACACAAAACAGACATTAAAAAGCTGTATACAGGAAACATATGGCCTTTCTGTCATTTGATCTAACTGAGAAGTGTCCAAATGATAGTTTACACAGTACTAGGGTTGAGCGTAATAATGCATGCCACTACCATGGCCATAGCCAGCAGTGAGGTCAATGAGGCTGCATTACATTTTTCATATTCAAAAAATAAAATTTAAAGTTCCCTGAATGACTAATTTAAGGACATTCTGATTATGAAACGAGAAATTAGACAGCAATCATTTACTGTAACAATGAAACAAACCTTAGGCGATAAGTGGAGCATGGAGTGGGCATGGCTCCAGAATTTTCAAACACTTGGATGCTGCCCTTCCCAAAGACATGCTCCTGCCAACTCACATCTACAGGTATCACAGAGCCTTTCTCTCCAGCCCACATTCCAAGGCCCATCCTACTGGTCACACCTTCCTCCAGAGGTCTTTCCTCGACAACTGCCTGCAGAAAATTGCCCAACCTGAAAATGTGAGCATGCACAAATTATTATAGTACAATAAATAATAACACAGTAAACTACAAAGAAATGACTACATTTTATGTATTTTTTTATTTTATTTTTTCGTGCAATACCTGAGCAGCACAGTAAGTCTCCATTGCTGTGCTGTAACAGAGCGATTTGTGCTGATAGTCAGAGAATAGCCCCCTTTCCCAGATTTATCCAGCCCTGTTCCAGCTTTCCGCCTTTGGGAGATGAGCTCCAGAAAATTGGACAGCAGAACTGTATGTTTCTGAGACAGAAGTCCAGGATAATGCTCAAGCAGCACATCCAGGACCCGGAGAGCATCTTCCTGGATGGGTTCTGAGATGTGGGTCATGGCACAAGTGAGGTGGGCGCTGAGCAGGGGGAAGAAGGGTGCTACGCGTTCGGTGGAGATGCACTGAGCGATGAAGCGCAGCAGACGCACTGCAGCAGCACGCACGGAGCCGTCTTTGTCTGTGAAGAGCGCCGCCACCTCGGAGAGCACCGCTGATGCATGCTGCTCAACCAGAGTAGGGTTAGCTGAGAGTAACTCCCGCAAACCCACCAGAGCTCCCTGCTTCACATTACTGTTGAAGTGGTGCAGCTGGGACAGCAGATCCTGAGAGAAAGAGAGACAATGGAAGCGTAAAAAAAAAAAAAAAAAGATAATGAACTAGGGGTGTAAATTGGACATTTCATCTCAATGAATGATCTGACACTGATTCTCTTAGCCGGTGATACAATATTTGCAGATCTCTGAAAACATGCCATAATGCAGTTACAAATGAATTAGCCCTGCTATCAACATATCAATATTACAATTTTATGTGCGTATTTTACACAACCTGTTACATTCTTTTTAAATCACAAATGCAACCAAAATATAACATTAACATTTAATTGAACTCTTCAGAAAAAGCAATGTCTGTATTCCAATTAGGATCCTCCTCCAATACTCTAGTTTTGGAAAGAAAAAATATATACATAAATAAAAAAATGTAAAGAGTTAAAACCTATCAAATATTTGGTGACAGATCAGTGACAATGCAGATGTGGCTTACATGAGGGTGTTAAAATAAAGGTGCATCTTTAATATATATAATATATTTTATATATATTAATATATACATTACATTGATACATAATATTGTTTAGGGATGCAGATATATCGGCCATCATATTGGTATCAGGTGAATAAATAAATAATAGATTATAATAATAGATTATTTCGAACAGCTGAGACATTTCAGTTGCGCACTGTTTGCCATGATGATTTTGATTGTTTAATATAATTTGGAATCATTTCAAAAAGGAAAATACGGTTAATTGCAACATGTGCAGCACAAGTTTGTCATATTAGGCTACATACAATTATAATGAGAACATTATAATTGTGTTGGCTTTTAAATCAGGCTCTCTAAATTTGGATTTAGATTTATCAGCCAATATATCGTGTATCGGCCAAAATTCTCATATCGGTGCATCCCTAATATTGTTAGTCATTTGATCGATGCATCAATCCATATTTAATTTCGTATTTTCGTTACACCTCTATAATTAACCACAGAAAGATGAGGGTCAGTGGAAAGTGTGAGAGTGCATTTTCTGTACCTTGATGTTGAGATGCCTGTGTGTGGTCGGTCCTGAATTCCCATGCTTCAGCTGCTCTGGTAAATTGATAGTTTTTGATCTAAAGTTGACGTCCGTCGCATTGTCAGCTTTTGGCTTTTTTAGGCCAACCTTTAGCTTATTTTTCTGGAAATCACCTTGCCTTTTTCTCTTTTTAGTCATTCTTCAGTTGTTTAAGAAAAAAAGAACTGTAACAAAAATAAACACTAATATGGATTTGGAGCATCACATACTAGTTTAAATATAACATGTTATGAAGGTAATAAGGTTTCATTCAATCAGCCTCTATATTTACATTATTCTCCAAACAAAATCAGCATAAAAACATTAAACACAGCAAACAAAATGCGCAATGACTGATCTTGACACCATGGCTCTTCCTCTGTATACTGCATTGCAATGGAATGTAGTAATAAAGAGCGCCACAAGAATCATCACAATACATAATATATTATCAGTTTAATTCTGTTAATAAGACCATTTACATTAGCAGATCTATGCTATAAGCTATAAACGTTTGACATGTTGATTACTTTTTACAACAGTATGCATAATAGTGTGGCTATAAACACTCCGCAGCCATAAATAACGCACTATAGGTCATTAACCAAAAAGTAATTTTACTCAGTTTAAATACAAATACCGCAACAGAACAACGACTTTAGATAAGTTTATTTTACTGACCACAGAGAATCACTCGTGCTGCTGTTGAGGCATCGGGGGAGGGTCCTTCAACCTCTGTTGAGACAATGGACCGGCTAAACAGATGCCTGATTCAATTTCACAAGCAACTATTTTCTTTCACTATTTACTTAATAAATACATACATCCAAACACTTACGGTGAGTTTTATTTTAACTTAAATGTCTATGTAGATATTGCATTGCGCAGTCACAAATCAAGATTGTACGGCAATCTTTGTCAGGAGTTGAAAAAAGCTCGCTTCAAAATAAAAGTCGTGAGTCCAGCACTGATCTATATAAATTATTATAGATCAGTGGAGTCCAGTCAAGTTCTCTTCACTTAATTTGTTTCTCAAAAAATTAAAGCAACTCTATTAATTTGATAATGATTGAATCATATTTATTGTACAAGTAAAGATCGTGAACCCGGACCGGGGTCAGAATTGCGTTATAACGATCGATATCGAGAAGTTTTATTTTGTAAAGAGACGGGAAACGGACGAGGGTCTTTGTTGCGTTATTTCAGTCCGGTTCCTCACCTTCTTCTCATTTTCAAAATCATACAAGCTTTTGCTAAGCACAAGGTTAGTAAAGCAAGGCTGAACAGGTAATAGTTTAATATAGCATTAAAGAGATACATTGTAGTGACTGTTCTGTGCAGTAATCGCCCTTCATGTTACAGCGAGTTTAAATGTAGCTGCGCATGATGCAGCGTGAAATCGCCTGATTTTTGTTACGCGCCGCCATTGTTTATTTTCGCTAACAGCCGAAAGATAATGACCGTGTATATTAGTTATAAAATGAGTTATTCCAATCTCCATTTCAATGTTTTATAATTACAGCAATAATGAAAATAATGTAATGTGTGGCAATTTGTCTTTTACAGCATGGACGCACGACCAAATCCTAATAAGAGGAGCAGGTCCGGTGGGAAGGTGAGCTCTAATAGTGCACCATATCACATCAGATCCACTCCATCAGCGTTATCCTTACCCTATCGTGTGGTTCTAGACCATTTACAGACCTACTTAGCCGTTTAGAACGCTAAGTTAGTTAATTCAAATATTAATTATAAGTTGGCCCTTCTATTACATTTAAATGTATCTATAAATGCATGTTATTGATCTCATTGCAAACGAGTCATTCAGTCATGCATGTTTTTTTAAACAAACAAATTCATCCACTAAAATATAAATTTAATTTTTTCTTGAAATCACCTTGCCAAATATCTGTTTCTTCCGTTGTATTGCGACTTTAAAATATTGTATTCACTTTGTCTCGCTTCAGTACCACAACTGACAATTTTAAGAGGAGTACGCAAGAATCTGGTCCAACTACCTTGTGCGTAGTCAGTTAATTTGGGTTAGATTAAATAAAAACGTTAGTTTAAAGTAAGGCTAATCTCTCTATCTATCTATCTATCTATCTATCTATCTATCGCTCGCTCGCTCGCTCTCTCTCTCGCTCTCTCGCTCTATCTATCTATCTATCTATCTATCTATCTATCTATCTATCTATCTATCTATCTATCTATCTATCTATCTATCTATCTATCTCTAGATAGATAGATAGATAGATAGATAGATAGATAGATATAGATATATATAGATCTCAAAGTAGACAATAACATAACCATTGTAAGGTGTCTCATGGTAGTATACACAGTCATCCATCATACAATCTTCCATCAACTGATAGATCAAAGGTCGAGTGAAGGGTAATAGCAGCAAAATAAACAAGAATAAAGAAGTAAAAACAATCGCTATGGTAAAGAAAATTCCAGAGGTGACCAAATATGGCAAAAATTGTTAGATATCCGGCGTAAAGTAAGGCTTAATTTCAATATAGAGAGTATAATTCATTTTGGTAATTTGTGCACTACTCAAAACCGTTTTTATTTGATTTGATATAGTTAGTGCTTGAATGATTTCACCAACTCACCTGTTGTCATGAAGCTCAGCCTGACACGTAGGGTTAGTTGGGTACCGAAAGCCGGTATGTAACCGGACCGAATCAGAACACAGATTTAAATTCCTCATTTCGGCTGGCGCTGAGCCAGAGACAGTGCACTCGTCACACATCACAACTTTTCAGTGTTTTCAACCACATCATGTTTATTTTAGGTTTCAGACATTAAGTACTAGCAAAAAATACACACTGATGTTTATGGAAGCGGCAATAACAATCCTTTCAGACAGTTATAATTTGTCTATGCAGGGCTCCAGAGTGCGACTAAATGGTCGCATTTTGCGACTAAAATTTGAGAGTGTGCGACTGAATTTTACATCCAGTCGCACATGTGCAACCAGTAAATTTGCCTGCTGTCGGTACTGGAGAAATTAAGAAAATACACTTACTAATTATAATTGATAGACGTTATGTCTGGCAAATTCTATCTTTGCCAGCCGTTTCTATATGAGATTATATTAAACCATTTGTCCGTGATGCATTTTTGCCATTCGCAATCCAGGAGAGAGAAAAAGCGAGCGCTCTCACGTGGAGCTACAGCGAACACAACACGTCAGTCCGCTTTAATGTGTGACGATGGCCAAGAACTAAACAAAAGTTTATTCTGCTTAAACTTTAGGCATGTGCTGTGATATTAATCTAATTTTATTTTCGATTTTGGCTTCCAAGAATTATAAAAAGATGGTATGAGGGTAAAACTATTCCTATAGCCGTGTTCAGTCGAGCTCATCCTTCCCTTCACAGCTGCTGTCATTTCTCCTTAAACCTAAACGTCAGATTCAGTGATTGTTGTAAACTGCAGTCTCTACTGTTGCTAAACTGCGGGATGTGTTTGATAATAAAGAGCTATTAAATGCACAATAATCCGCGCAAGAGACGCTGTTTCCAACTTCAAGGCGGCTTATGTGTGTGTGCTGCGAAATGGACCGATTTGCACTTAATATTATTTTAGGCTTCGTGTGCGCGTCTAAACCATCAAATAAACAACAAATAGCCGGTGTCAAAATGACCGGATTGGAGAGTAGTTATTTTAACAGTTTATATCTTAAATGGGCGTAAATAGTTTGGAGAAATAGGAGAATACGATATTATTAGTTATACATTCGATCGGTCTTAAAGGGGCAGCGTCTAATAAACCTGCTGATGATTGAGCCATTCATTCGAATCGAACAAAAGGCAAATATTCACATCTCTTGAATTAATAACTTTAGCTTTTATAAGCATTAATCTATCAATTTATACAGTGAAAACTATGCAGTGTTATTTTACATTTCATTACTTTATTAGATTTCTTTGTAGGTTTGTTCTTTACTGTAATATTAATGTTAGCAGACCTTCCGAATGACTGCACACTGGTCCATTTACAAATAGATGTTTTATATTTTTGTTCAAACTTTGCGGTTTCTTTTGCTATAGATTTTTTACTTTTCAGATTATAAAGCCATGTTAATTATGTTCTTAATTATGTTTTTTATATATATATATATATATATATATATATATATATATATATATATATATATATATATATATATATATATATATATATATATATATATATATATATATATATATATATATATATATATATATATATATATATATATATATATATATATATATATATATATATATATATATATATATATATATATATATATAATAAAAATAAAATAAAGTATAATAAAAAGAACCGGTAAGAATACTGTTAAAAGTACCGGATCGATAAGCAGTATCGGTAGGAGTAGTAATACCATTAAAACCTTAACGATACCGATACCTATTAGTAATAAAGTGGATATTAGTAGATTTGGTTACCATGTTGATTTACGATGTGCGCCCCTAAAATTTCTGGTTGTGCCCCTAAAATTTTCAGTTGGGGGCCATTGTGCTCCTAGTGAAAAAAGTTAGTCTGGAGCCCTGCTATGTGTTTTATTCACATCAGATACACATTATATAGTAACTCTATAGTTTAGCCAGAGAATATGGTCATATTTCAAAATAAACCTGAACCTTGAAGCTGGTTAGTAGGATACCAAGAATACCGACTACTTCGCTTTTATTAGTACTGTAACTGTTATTTAGTGTTGAATAAGGCCTATTGTAGTTGGGTTAGGTGGCTTAGGTTTTACTGTGAATGTGTTTTGTATTTATATATTTAAGTATACTTTAAACTTTTAATAAATTGTTCAATTTAAATAATAAATGTTTTTTTTTAAATAAGCCATTCTTTAATCTCATCCACCTTGTTTTGTGGCTCTTAAAAAAAAAAAAACAAGTATCGGTTCAGGCACCGGTAACGTTTTAAAAGTATCGGTATCGTAAAAAACCCAAACGATACCCAACCCTACTGACACGGTGATGAAAAATTGCCTGTTTGATGGTGCTACAGTTTTAATAAGAGGAATCCCTTTTTTTGTATACTAGCTAGCATCATCATTCGGCTGTTAAAATCACCACTTTCAGCAAAATGAACTGAAAAAAAGACTGATCTCACTGTGACCAACTATGTTTGGCATAGTGTTGTAGAGGTGGAGGAATCCTGACTTTCTTTTTTTGATGAACATGTGACATTCCTCGCCTCTCAAATTAAGAGATTAATAGTAAAATGATATTAATCTCTGCCACTAATGGATATGCCATTTGTAACTGAAATTATTCAATAACAATGTGAGCATTAACTATTAATAAAGGAAAATAGTTAAGTGATCATCTCACATTCATTGCATAACATGTATTAAACATGCATTATCCTTAATTGGCTTAAATGTATTTTATATGAATTAAAACATTTTTTAGCATCAAATCAGCCTATTAGAATAATTTATGATGGATCATCTAACTGAACTGGAATAATGGCTGCTGAATATTCAGCCTCGCCATCACAGGGACAAATAACATATTTTTTTTAAATTTCATATTACAGTATCATTTCAAAATATCCAATTAATGCAGCTTTGGTGAGAATAGACTTTGTTTGCCTCATTGAGCCCCATTCTTGGGGAGATGAATAAAACACAATATTTCTTCTAGCATGAGAGTTTTTGGCAAAGAGACACTTTGTGTCCTCCCGTCCAAGGACTGTCAGCCTCTACTTTTAAAGTGGAGCGGAGAATTCAAGCGGAGGAGGAGGGCGAGCTCTGCTCTTCACCTCCGGACCTGTTATATATCTCTCTAATTCCTCTCTATTTCTCTCCCCCACCAACGATTTTATTTGTCGCCTGTGACAGAAAAAGCAGCAGCTCTACAATGGTGACATAGGTAAGTGCCACCCTCAGAACCCTTCAGTTCTGCCCTTCAGCTGTGCCTGGCCATGGTAATGTTATTGCCATGTGCCACTTCTGGGTGTTTCAGAGCTTTGGAGCTTCAACCCTGAACACATCACACAAGCACGGCTCTCAAACTAGCACCTTTTTCAAACCAATGCGATGCACTGTGTACATATTTGAACTGCGGTGTGCTGAACAACATTAGAAACATCAACATCCAGCTCCTTCGAGCAACATTAGAAAAATCAAGACCTGTTCTCACCATGTGCTGTAACTTCAGGTCGAGATCCAAGTATGCTAGGAGGTGGAGTATCCCACCTTCGATCCCTGTATGCCCACTTAGGGTCATAAAACCATATTGATTGTGGCGCCTTGCTTAGAGCGTGCATTAAGCTGCCTAAGGAAAGTTAACAGGAAATTCCTTATATTTCAGGTGCCACTTGCCTTGAACTCAATTAGAACAGTTACGCTGCTGCAGTGTGATCGGCTGAGGTCTCAACCGGTGTGCTTTTGATGTCACACTTTGCTTGTGACCAGAAATACAGCGGGCATCCCTGCAGCTTTTTTATTCAAATCTGTTGTTTTTATATGTTGTTCAGCGTTTAAGTGCAGAGTTGTGGCTCACTTTTCTGACCACAATTTTCCATCAACTGTGACTGTTGCCTATATGTAGGCCTGGTGGTAACTGATGAACGAGTGCTTTAAGTACTCAGCTAGTTTTGTTTTTCAGATTCAGTAACCACTTAGTACGGTTTCAGTAGGGTGGGTGCACTGTCATGTGCTTTTAAGTCCTGGTTCAAAATTCCTGCCCATGTGCTATTTGATTTTACTAATTCATGTGTGTTTCGTCAGTCTTCACCGCCAAGAATGGGTCCATCCAGACCGTCCCCACCCTGAACAAACGGCTCAAATCAGTCACCGACACTGTTATTGGTGAGTAATGAAGTATATTTTCTTTTGTTATTGTATAAATTAGTTATTATATTAATAGTATAGCTGGACTGAATCCTAAATATAAATTAGGGCTGCATGAATCATCGAAATTAAATCGCATGTGATTTAATTTCGATGAATTTGAAAATGAGCCGCTTGTCGGTGAAGCACAGCTTGGTGATCAATAGTAAATGCTGCTCCATCTGAAAGCCAGAGGGCACTCTTGTGCGGAAACTCGAAATATGCTCTGCAGAAGTACAATAACAAGTCCTTCCAGGAAATCCCTATGGGCATCATACTATTACCGCTGAATAAACTGAAGATTTGATTAAACATGACTAATAAACACACGACTACGACAATTAAATGGTTTATCCGAGTTCTTCAAGCCTTCTCTGGTATTTTCATGATGATAAAGTATATTTATACTTCAATGTTAATCGACATAGCCTTTATCACTGTACAGAATACTATGAAATATGTTGTGTGCCTCATTCTGTGTAAGAAGCCACATCTCAAAGAAGGATGCTCAACTGTCGTCATGAAGTGAGTCTGGAGTAAAATCATGTTTTTAAATGCTGTCTTTTGTTGGACAAGAGGTTCATAAATACTTCTCATATTTGGAAAGATGTTTGACGCGTGTTGCTTTTTCAAAAGCACGTTATAAGCGCCTCAACCTCGCAGTGCTTTCAGTTGGAGCAGTGTTTACTACTGACAAGCTGCACATAAAAAAAACATAATCGCAGCCTTAGTCACTTCGTAATGGCACATTTTTTTGAAGTGCAATTTTGGGTTAATTGCGCAGCCCTACTTTAAATGGAGTAATCTTATGATTGAATGTACATATGTGCTTTGTGTTTATAGGTCTGCAGTACATATGGGAATATCGAAGCCCATCTAAGTCAGCTCCTCCTCATTACCAGTGTAAACTGTGTGCACTTCAGCAGCTGCAGAATGAAATGGCTATTCACATCAGCGGCTGGAAGCACAGCTTCAGATACATGGTATGATCTTCACAATGACTTCCAGATATATATCGTAGATTAGCTCTGCCCATGCTTCTGATTTAATACACATCCACATTATTATTATTATTATTATTAATAATTAATATAATATTTTGGAAAACAGAAACAGAACTATAAAGACAAGGTTCCTTATGAGGAAGAGGATGCTCTTAAAGATCCATCCATCAGGAAAGCCATTAAAACTGCTGCTGCCGAAGTGGAAAAAGCTGAGGGAAGAGGTCAAATTAAGGTGAAAGATGCTGATATGCTGTAAAGATTTTGAGTCTTACACAAGTAAGACCTTTTTAATTAGTTTTTCTCCTACCAGATGGTGATTAAGGAGCCATGTGACGTTATGGCGTTTCGGGGCATGAGTAAGTCTGTTGTCTTGTCATACACCATTATATATCCATTACCCACGAATAAAATCCAACCCTATAGTTTTTCTCATTGAATATCCTGTTTCACTTGGAAAGACGTAATCTTAAGTCTAAAAATACACTACTACAACAACATGTTTGATATCCTCCAACTGGATGGAATCAAACTTTGAATGAGTCTGTGACCATCATGCACTACACGATTTCCTGTGAAATCTGTCAGCTCAAATCTAGTGTCAACTTGTCCAGACTGTAAATCAGGGCAAAAGTCATATAGTGTATTCCAGCCTTTATGGAATTAAAGCCGGTTGCTGTTTTAGAAATTTCCTAGACTGTACTTGGGGTATCCCGGTCACCTGTTATAGACTGACCCTTATTCAGTCTGGTTGGATGACATACCATTCTCAGAAGACACTTCATAAAGAATAAAGTAAATGATTAATCCCCAATTTGGAGTCAATGCAGATGCTGCAGAGCAACACAACCACCAGAAAATCACACAGAGACATGAAAAGAATGCTTTATATTAGCAAGATGTCTTTATGATTGGTTCAGTCCTCATCTTTGCTATTCAAACCCCTCTGGTACTAGGCAGATACATATTATATTATTATTGTATATTTTCCCAATCTAGATAAAAAGCAAACTGGCTTAAACTGGTATTTGTTCCTATTCCTCTGCACTCCAGAGGCTGTTCAGTACCATTGACATTCCAGCACCTAGAAGCAACTCAAAATGTTTCCAGCTTTGTCCTGGACTTAGTTTAGATGTCCCAGTTAACCCTAACATATAATGAAATGTTCAGTGTTTAATTCTAGCAATTTTGTTAACATTTGTTTTAAACTATACTAAAAATGTACAGACATTTGAAAACTGAACATGTGAATTGTTCATGAACAACTTATCTAAAAGTAGTTAATGAATCTAGAGGGATTTTTGTGTCTGCAGAGGACTGGTAGTCAAGAGACAAGTCAGTGTTTCTCACAAGGAATTTAATTAGTAGTAGAAAAATAAACGGATATTGTAACAGAATAATTTTATTTCTTGTCCATATCTATGCAGATTTTTGGTCTTTGTCTAATTTGTGAAGATATTCTTAATGTGCGTTCACACCGCCGCCGCGGAGAGCGTCAATTCGCTCTGGCCGCCCTGCCAACGACGCTGTAGAAAGATTTGTGGACGCTCTGACATAGCTCGAATGCTTTGTCTTTATTTAAAGGGGCCAGAGCAAACAATCATGTTGATCGGCATTTGTGCTGACTGATTACAAGTAGGGTATACTATAACCGTATAAGTTAACCTCATGAAATCATTTAAATGTGAAGGTAAAAAAAGAACAGATTGATGTAAAGAACTTAACAATTATAGTTACATGTTTGCTAACGAAATAAACCAATTAAAAGCCATTTGTGTGGTGTGGCTTTTGTGTTCATGGTTAAGTGCTAATCTAATTTCAACATGCAGTTTATAGGAGACGTTTGCTAGCCTCTGTCTTTAATTAACATTATTTTGTGTGCAGCCTACATTACAATAACTTGGTTGAAGTGCAGCATTAATGCAATTGGTCAAATTGGTGTTGTTTTGAACAAATTAATTGTATTCCCACTGAAAAACAAGCATTCTAGAGCGAAAATGTTGCTTATAAATAGTGTTGCGCGCCTTCTTATCAAACCCGCCACAGCAATGATCAATCTTCTCCATTTTGCTTGGGAACTAAAGTGGTTGGAACCTAAGTTTACAGCACTGCGTTCTCTGGAATCCTCTCAAGCGGAGCACTTCTACATTCCGCCTGGTTGCCGCCGAACCGTGTCATAGCTCATTAGCATAAAGTTGACCTGATTCAACTCTCCTCAACATCCAAATCGTCCTCGACGCGCCGCTCTCGCCGGAGCTCGCCACCGGCTCCCATTGAAAATGAATGACTTCCGGCCACTTTGTGAACGCACAGTAAGATCATCTGGCACAATCCCAATATCACTTCCCTCTTAGCCTCCCTTACCTCCAGTTGCATCACACATGCACTCAAAATAGTCGTGATTTAGAAGCAGGAAACCTCATGACCCATTTAACTGGGAAATTAAGAAAGAGGAAATATCTTGTGCTTGTGCATGGTTATCAGCCGATAGTTGTTGGATGCATTTTCATGTTATTGTCTAACCATATTTTTGTATTTAGAGATACTGATGAATTCTATGCATATGCCATCCAGTTATTTATCCCAATGTTTGTTTTTCTTAGAGTCCGCACAACCCAATCTAGGGTTTACAGAAACTGGTATTCTTGGTCCTCCTCCCAGAGGGTTCAAACAAGGTTAGTGTCTCACCAGAGTGTTTGTTTGTGATGATTAAAGCAAATTATGTAGAGAACAATAGCCATAAGTGTAGTAGCCTGATCTTTTCCTCACATTCTCAGGTGGTCCATATGGAGGTTCCTTTCAAGATCCTATGTACACGGGGGATTTTCCACCCCGGGGTGGCATGATGTCTGATTTCCCCCCTGGCATGCGTGGAGGTATGAACGATCCTCCTATGAGGAGAGGTTATTCTGATATGGAAGTTTTCACTAGCCCAGGGCGCTATGGTAACGGCATGTCTGGACCAGACAGGGGGATGATGGAACAAGAGGACATGCATCGTTTCCCTGCCGATGGACCCATGGGAATGGGCCCTGATGGTTTTGGACCCGGCCAGCGTAATGATGGTATGGGCAGACCTTTCCCTAATGATATGTCTATGAACAGCAGCGGGGACCGATTGATGGGACATGGCCCTAAAGGCCCAGAGAGCAATAGCCTCCCTGCAACACTACTCAAATATCTGGTAGGGCTTTCTTTTGGATATAATGTGTTTGTTGAAGCGCTTAATTTGTTTACGTCATCATCTGTTTGGAGTTAATAAACTTTGTGTTTCTTGTTTATTATTAGGACTCTTTTCGTATTGAGAACGAGGACGATGCTCAGATTGTCTTAAAGGTCACACAGAAGCTGACCGATGTTCTAATGGAGTACCGCCTCAGAAGCATTTCATCGGTAAAGACTTCCATACTTATTATAATCTTCTTCTACTTGTTGTTCTTAAATTCTTCAGGAATTTAATTGGAACTTTAAAAATCGCAGATTCACTATGACAAACAACTTTGGTTGTTCAAACCAGAATCTCAGTTGTCCCAGATAAGGTTGTACACATTACTACAGATGATTCATCAAAGAGACGATATACAATTTAGTCCAGTACTTCCAGTGTGCAAATTTAAAAACTGTCTATCTGGGTGATTTAAGAAGCACACAGCAGTTTTATATTTGTTGATGTTGGTGCAAACTTCAAACTTCAGATGAGTCATGAAACCAGTTGCAGATTTGATAAAAAAAATTTTGTGAACAGGATGTGGTGACTGTGTGCTTCATTTCCTTTTGTCTTCAGTGATCTCAAACCAGTTTTACCTGGGTTTTTTTTTTATTAGTTTGTATAAAAATATATTAGTGCAAAGTAAGCATATACCTAAATAAAATGCTAATGAAGGATAGACACAAATTCTCACACTAATTACAATGATGTTTGGAAAGCAATAATTAAAGAGAAAGAAGAGAAGACTACTAACAGAAATCACTTATTTTCGCTTCCTCATTCAAGCTAAAATTACAGCCTTGTAATGTTTTTTCTTCTTCCCCCATCTTGAGACATGCTTTTGTAAATCTACCATTGTCTTTGTAACCTTTCTAAACCAATCTAAATAAAAATTGTGTCAAAAAAACATGTGGAGTAGGATGAACAAGATGATCTAAAGGAAGGCAACAAGTCATCTTTCACATGATTAGCTTTGTCTCTGAAAAATTTGTTCTCACATCTGTGTTAAAGTCAGAATTTGAATTGTTTTTCAGGTGCCAAGTCTGAAGCCCCTGGCCTCCATGAATTACTCATCCTCATGTCCTCCAAACAGTTCTAATGACAGATTCTCCAGCGGCATGCCAGGTATTGCACATTTAAGGCTTGTTCAAACATCAAATTTGTTGGGCAACAAAAAAGACTGGGTGACGCTCGAGCACAAAGCGCACACATTGATACCTAAGAAGAAGAAGATGATGATGATGATGAAGTAGACAAAGAAGATGCAACAAGGCAAGATGAATGTAGAGCTGCTGGGGTCTGAACACCATTAACTTTGACAAACGCCAACAGAGTTGTTATGGGGAGGAATTGCAGACCAAATCAAAAGCACCATCTACTGTCATGAAGTGAAAATCGCCTGGGTACAAACACAAAAACGTCTCAAAACGCTGCGCGATAATAGTCCCGGTGTGCACAAGGCTTTATGCTTTTTCATTAATTTACACGCTCTACTTTTGCTAGGAAATGGTTTGCGTCCACATTCCAAATAAAACGAGTAGCTTTCATTTGTGAAGTATTTACTTCACTGGAACACTAAAAAAAAACATTATTACGCATTAGGCATTATTACTAGGGCTGTGCCGGTAAACCTGACAACCACACCACCGCGGTGGCTGAGTAGCACTGGCGGTGGTCGGCCAAAACACGTTTTTTTTTTTCTTCTTTTTTTTTTTGTATGTGAAGGCTGTTTTACATGAATATTATGACACGAGTGAAGCACAAAGCTTTATTTACAAAATAAATAATAGGTTCGCGATTTAAATGTTACTTGGAAATACAATATATGGATTCATGCCGATCAAGAGAGGTAGGCTTTGTGAGGTGAGCCAAATTTGAGCTTTGCGTTTTGCGAACTGGTCACCCAACTTTCCACAAATTTAACTATAGGCTCCATTTTATTCTACTGGACATTGAATCTCTTCCCAAATCTAAATTTTCGTCTCTCACAGGGGATTATAAACGTTTCTCCATTTGTTTGCTTTTAAGTGTATGTAGTACATTCCCATCATTTACTGTGGTAAAGTAGAAAACGGTGTAGGGCGGATGCATTTGATTTCAAAATCTATTTAACACAGTTTGTGTTTGTTATTAGACTTTAGGTGCGTCAAGTTTGTGTATAGCGCATTTCATACACGCCAGAGATTTTTAGTTTTGCTTTCTCTCGCAGCGCATAATCAAACAGCCTAAAGTTCTTGACCTTGCGGAAGATAAATTCGCTCCTCACACCTTTTACTACAATCCATTTTCTAATCTAGTTTTGGAACATTAGGAGAACCTGAAGATATTAGAAAAGCGATGCTCTCTTTCCTGCTCGGCTTTCAGCGCAAAGCGGCACGCACCTGTGGGGAAATATAAAACAAATATTTTATAACTAATATTTAACTTTCTTATATTATTTATATTACATTTTTTTTTTTTTACATATTTACTGATATTTATTTAAATGTTTTACAGGCTGTAGTATGTTGTTTCACTGACGGTAGTAGCTACTAAAATAAACACGAATGCTTAAATGGATGTTTGAGCCTCGTTTGTTTTCGATTACCACAGTAGTGGTAAAAAAACTGCCACCGTCACAGCCCTAATTATTACATGGTTATGTAAAACATTGTGTGGAATTTCCAGTATCATGATGCATACCGTTACTGTTTCAACCCTACTCCGCTATAAATAGAGATGCAGATACTGAGCAGAAATAAGCAAGCAATAGCATGTGATTTATAAATGCATAGTTCGTTTTCACTCAGACTGCTCTACCTTCACAGGCCCATCAAGATTCTACAAGTGAACCCTCATCTGATGGATGTAATCAAGACCTGGATGCAGCCTGCTTTTGACAAGGCTTTCTTCACTTTGTTCATGACCAAACCTTTTTTTTTTTCTTGACTTTTAGGCTGTTTTGTTTTTACACTGTATAAATAGGTGGATTTATTTTAAATGTTTAATTTCTTTCTTTCTCGCTCCGACATGAGAGTGGAAACATATTTGTGTGCAGTTATTTATAATCGCATCCATTTTTAGTGAGTCTTTAAGCGAAGTCAGTGAAATCTTCAAACAATGTGACATCTTGTTCTAAAGGTCTGTTGTCATAATTGTAAAATAAAGTCATAGTTCCTTAAAGAATCTTATTGTTCCTTTTGTATGATTTGTGGATGCAGTTCCTATATATCCCTTGAAGACATCCTCACTTCGATCAGGTTGTCCCATAGTCTTGATTTAAAGCATCTTGTATACTTGAAATTAAGATCTTATTTGAATCATGGAACCGAACACCAGTTATTTTGCCAAGAGATCTCATTATTAATAATTGCCAAGACATAGGAGAGAGACAATTTACTGGAGAGATGTCTTCATGCCCAGTCCATTCCCAAGGTTAGGCCATTTATATGCTGACCAAAGGAACTTGCATCCATACAAGGTGGTAAACATGATGTTCATGATAAAAATAGATGTACACAGTCCTCCTTCCTTATAGAGAGTACTTGTATATGTCAACATATTCCATAGCCTCTCATGGAAGAACATATGCTACATTGTATACATTACACTACATTCCTGTGGTTTAAAATAACTCGACTCCACGTCTCTGACATTGTAATCCTCACATGTTTTCATGCACTTCATACTAAATATTAAGATTTTTGTCTTTCACATCTCCATCAGTTTTAGCATCTTCATGTTCTTGTATATAACTGCTCACCCGTGGAATTCAATATCTTCATTAGGGTCCCAGCACCAATGGTGCTAATTGCTCCATTTATTGGTAGTGTATTGTTAATATCCGTAGCTTAAACTGGGAAATGTGGTAGGTTGCATTAATGGAACACAGCGATACTGATCAAACGCTTGATCAAAAAAAAAAAACGCCCTCAATGTTTTATTTTTAATTATTCTTAGATATTTATGTAGACCACTTTTCATTGATTCTCATCTCATTTTCCGTTTATGTAGTCCATTGCGCAAATGGCGTTGTATGTATGAAGCTGCATCATTGTACCATTAATGCAGTGTTCAGTCTCAGCCTTGAGGGCTCTTGGTAAGCTTTAATCATTTTCAGCCATATAAAAGGCATGGTGTGTTGCAGTTGATCATACTCGTTTCATAAACAGTCTTTGATGTGCATTTTAGATCGCAAATGAATGCTTCTTTATTGCCAAAGACTGAAAAATGATCACTGAAATTGCATGTGACATTTCAATCAAATTTAATTGCAATATAACAACAAAGCAAATGTATCAAGTCACGAAGACATCAGAAACAACTCAAAGTGGTTGTTTTAGTTTAGAAATAGGAATGTATACATGTAAAAAAGAAAAAAAAATGGCAAATCAAAATACTGGCTACCATACAGACATGGTCAGAACATCGTTTGTAACATATTTCTGATGAACGTAAAATACAGTCTAACTGAATAACTCAAATTTAATTTTAATATGCAAGACAAGATGTCTGTGATATATCTGTTTTTAATTGAAGCCAGTAAGCTGTGTGTTCAGCAGCAACAAATGAGGAGAAAAAAGTGCAAGAGTTTTAAATGTGCCATTATTCACTTGGAGTAGTCCTTAATAGTTTGGCAACCATTGTATGAAAACAAATATTAAGGTCTTCTTTTTTTTTTTTTTTTTAGTATGCTCCTTCCATGTGTTACTCTTCTTCACTGGGCATCTTCAATTGTTGTACACGTAATATTGCTTGAGCACATTGCTTGCCAAATTTCTTAATGCACAGCTTATTACAGCATTTGGCACGAGAAAGCTTGTTCTTAAACTTCAAATTAATTAGTAGTCCTCATTCACTTGGATTTCACACCACAGCTGGTGTCTGAAGGTGCTGAAAACATCTCTCATCTGACAGTTGTTCAACATGTGCCAAGTATCTTCTCCATCTGTTGACGTGTGATGCAAGTGAGCAGAATTTTTGCTCCCATGAAATACTTGCCATGAAGACTCTGGGCTTGTCTGGCGATAACCTCACATCCGAACTGCACGATGGCTTCCCCAACGCCATTGCCCTGGCTGTCCACAAGCAATACGATTGCATTCTCGCAGATGTCAAAGCGCAGGAAAAAATCTCTCACCTCTTGTTTCCTGATATCTGCCGGAAAATTGCGTGCATATATACACGACATGGTTAAATGTGTATTTTTATAAGGCTGTGGCCTCCAGGCTTTAGTACATCTGTTTCTGCTGAGTATCGCGAACATTTCTTCTTTAGTAATGGATGACACTTCAATGTCTTTTAAGCCAACAGTCGTGCCATTCATGTTCAGAGCTGAGGTGTGGGCTTCTACATGCTCAAAGGTAATGAACGCAGTGCTTGTCCTTTCACCCCACTTGTTTAATAAATGTTTTATTTTATGGTTTGGGATTGCATGACAGCCGAAAATGTTCTTGATCTCAGTCTTGGTTATATTCCTTGAAAGATTATTGACAATAACACAATGTTCATTTTGAGGGAAAGTTGGAAAGTTTCGGCAGAATTTTTTAGGAGATCCTGCTGAGGGCTGTTCGTCTGCACATCTTTTGGTTAAGAAACCTCTAATTGAATTTCTATCCGTGTTGAGGTTCCCCTTTTGCTCTGGGGAGGTGTTAGGTTTGATGTTTTGCGTGCAAATTTTCGACTCCTCCACGGCATCGGTCCACATCTTCTCATGGGCAAGTCTGACCTCAACATTGAATTCTTTGAATTTTCTGTGGCTGTATTTCAGCCCTTCCTCGGCATCTGCAAAACTAGCCAGCTTCGCCAGACAGCACCAGCCCAGTTGCAGTCGAACTTTCGTAATGACCTCCAACACTGGGAGTCCCCGTAGGAACTGGTAGATCTCTTGTTTGGCCACAGAATCAGGAAATCCATAAAGCCGAACGTAGCCTGGCTTGCAGGTATTGAGGTTTTCTCCACTGCTTTTCTGCTCCTTAGATGCCAAGTCATAAGTAAGACTATGCTGGGCATCTGTATTTGTTTGGTTGTCAGTTGTGGAATGGTTGTGTGTTTTTGGAACGTTTTGGTTGACATCTTCAGGCGTTTGGTGAGCCGGACTTTGGCTATTCACTTTGTTGTCTGAATGGGGTCCGTGAATGGCAGCCATAAGACTAAGCAAAAGAGCTGCATTGGTGTCAGATGGCGATGATGGTACTATTTTAGTCTCTACTTTGGACTTTGGTTTCCTCAATCTTGACTCCATTTTTCTCTTCAATTCAGCCAGACTGCTGATATGTAATGAAATAGAGGAGCCTCTGAGGAGTTTTCCAGAGTAGCGCATGGCTAGTTGGCCTTCTCTCTCTGTTTTAAAAATAATGAAAGCTTCACCCATCTCACCACCGATGATATGAACACCGCCCTCAGGTATGTGCAAGCCATGGAAAAATCTGCGAATATCTTCAGATCCTGCCTCTGTGTTTAGACCTTGCAAACGCAGAACCACTACTGTCATGATCAAATTCTTCTTGCAAACCACTGAGATCTGTTTAAAAAAAAGGCAAAAAGCAAACTTTTTAAATACGTTTCTCGAACAACACGAAAAAAAATCCACAAATCATGTACAAACAAGTTTTCTCCTTTTTGTTTAAAACTTTCAAAGAGGGCACAACAAAATTCACATCGGAAAACCCACTTCCAGCTAAACATTCGAAAATATGTCCTCAGACCCTTACTTACCGTTTGTTTGTTGTTCTCTAAAACATAAACTTCGATATAAATTGTTCCCTGCACAAAACTTTTTCTGTCAGAGAAACCACGCGGTAACCTGCACAGCAAAGCGCACGCGTCCGGTGGTGGGTAACCGCTCAACTTCCTTTCGAGACTTTTTTAAGACGAGCACGGCAGCGCGCACGCAACACGCTTTCTGAGCGTAAACAGGTACGTCATCGAGCGTCATCTGCACCATGGCGACGGGGACGCTGAGAGCTTTGCTGTGCAGTTGCTCGATCATATTCCTGTTAAAATTAAACGCCATTTCTTGCCAGCAGTTTTCTATATCTCTTCAGCAGCCTTCGGATTGTGCTGCTGAAAGTTATTTTGATATTTCGAGCTTGTCTTGTGTGAAATGTGGACCGAATCAAGTCAACAGCAAATCAGGTACGCGCGCGCGAACAGATTAGTTTGCTTTGTTTTGACCAGCCTAGTCTGTAAATGATAGAAGTTCTACACTAGAGAGCAGTCATTTACTGATATATCGACATAATTGTTGTTGATTTAACCTAGATTAATTCGAGTAAGCATCTGATCAGTGAATCCACTGCACGCGAGCTGATAAAAACGTTATGCAAATATAGCTAACGTTACTCAAAACACCACAATAAACAAATAAATGCTTACAATAGAGAGGTTTGTTTGTCATTATTAAACATAAAACTTGTTATAACATGCTTAATTGTAAACCAGCTTGTACGTGTATGTGTATTTCTGCCATATAGGACTTGCATGTGAGTGTCAGACTGGTTTCAGGGTGCTGGTCAGTAATGGGGCGTCCATCACGTGCCAGCAGTGTCCTGAGGCCGGTCAGGTACTGTATTGAATTTGGATTACTCATTTGAGATCTCGTATGTTATTACTGTATTAAGAATACTAATACTATTTTACTCAAATTCGCAGGGGGTTACTCAGGATGGGTATGGATGTATCCGTTGTCCTGGAAGTGTAGGGGTGAATGGCAAGTGCCAGTGTCCTGAGGGAAGTGTGCTGGGTAGGTAAACGGTGCACAGTTTTAGGTAAACGTTGCTGCATTTTTAAAAATAATTGTATGGCATCTTATTGTATTTGTCAGTGGAGAGAGATGGGAATGGGAATCCATTAAATGCAGCGAGATGTGAACCATGTAGTGCGACAGAGCCTGCTTTTTCTGCCCCAGATATGACAGGCAAAAGGTAATGCTGCCGTTCCCATCAATGGCACTGGGTTTTCATGTTGCATTAAAAGCAATTAATTTTGTCCGGATATGTGTATGCTTAGGTGTGTGAGATGTGAGGACTCGTTCATCAACTCATCTCAATCGTGTGTTTGCGGGACATCAAACGTACTGGTGAGAATTTGGTGCATTCGTTTACATTGATGTATATGTTTATGTGACGCATTTAGAGTGATGAGAAAAATCTCACTGTTTACAGGCAGGAGGGATGTGCTTCCCTCCAAACAGTTTGCCTACCTCAGTTGCCTCAAATGTCATCTTTGGCCAACTGGTAAGAGTCCAAAGTTAACATTATGAATTGTGTTTGTGTACTGTTGTTAGTGTGCTTGGGTTCATTGTTTTAAAGTTTAATGCGTGTTTGTGTTACACAGACCCTCTCTCTCCCATCAGCATGGTTTTCAAGATTCATGTATTCTTCAGCAGCTGCCTGTTTGGTAAGTTCCTACACACACATGCATTTTCATCTATTTAACTGGTCTACTAGAATAGGGTTTCACTTTTATCACATCATTTTGCATTGTTGCCGTGTCTCTTTCCAGTCTGTTTGTTTAGTTCTCATCACTATGAAGCCCCTTCTTCCAAAAAGCGCAATGTGCTCTGATTGCTCAGCTGGATCATTGTGTAGTGTTGACCAAATGTCACGCCCTAACCATAACCATTGCTGTGTCCCAATTCGCATACTATCCGTACTAAATAGTATTCGAAAAAATAATTAGTACGTCCCAAATTGTAGTATGTTGAAAAGAGTATTCCAAAGATACTCGGGTGGTCTACAATTTCCGGTCAAAATTCGAAGTACAGATCGACGCACACTCTAACGGCTGATATTGCCAACAACCCATTGCGAGTTGGACGAGGATTCGATTAGAACTACAAACGCGGATAAAAAGTGTTAATAAACTACAAACATAACGGATGTGCGAGTCCGACGGTTAAGTAGAGAGGTATAGGTTTGAGTGATCAATTATGAGTATTTCACCTGACGAAAAGATATTTATTCAAAGTTCTCCACATTATATTTCACCTACAGCAGCATTGAGAGCTTTTGTAATGATGCGATTGGCCATTAACTTTTAAATGCATCATTATATTTAAACTGCAAACACATGAGGGGAGTCTCTGCATTAAAGACCCACGAATGGCAGATCAACATGCGTCTACATTTCTCTCCGATACGGTAGGAAATTAAACTGAATGTGGATGATTTTAACTGTGACGCGATGCACGTAACTAAGCGACAGAGTCTGTTAAAGATGATGAAGTAGTATGTCCCAAAGCTTGCCTACTCTTCTGCTACACCCTCAAAAGTATGTACTTTTTCTTCACAAAAAGGTTGTAGTATAAGTAGGCGAATTGGGACGCAGCACATGATTTTCAGCACACTACTAATGAAACTCAACCAGGCCTCGTCCTTTTTTTTGCGCATGCCCTGGGAATTATTTAAATGAGGGATATTGTGATGTGTACATTCCCGGAAAAACTTAAACCTACAAGCGAGGCATTTAAGAGAGTTCAGTAACAGTGTTTACTGATATAGACAATAACTCCCTTTGAAGTGGGCTTTGTAACTTAACTCAAACAGCAACATTACGATCCACACTATAGAAAGTTGAAAATTTTAAAAAGCATAATAGGTCCTCTTTAAATGTTTATGTGCCGTACTTCTGAACACATATACGTTTTGTTCACTTTGTTCTGTAGTTGTTCTCTAACCGGACAGCATGCCAGTCTCTGGGCAACATGTGTGTGATGAACATGCACTCTTCCAGCACCATCAACAATGATGCCTGTGGCCTCTACAACACAATCTACAGAGCAACAGCTGCTCAGGGCAGCAGCCAGGACATCTCCTACTGGTAATACATATACAGTTATTATATTGTACTTTGCTATTTACTATTGGACCATTTTAAATTGGCCAAGAGAGCTCTGTAGCGACTATGAGTCAGATAAAATAATAACTCAACGGGGAATTGAATTAAAATGAAAGAGACTCGAATTACACTATAATTTATAATTAATTCAGAATTAACGTTTACACCTTAACTTATTCGTCCGCCGATGTGTAAGAACTTAAAGGGGACTCTGTTAAAGGTGTTGTGAACTTCAGTTGTTTCTTGAAGTAGAGACCAGGAGACGTCGGGATCAAACAGAATTAATTATTTTAATGAGAACTCTCTGTGCTGCAGGTCGCCCGAAAACAGTCTGATTTAAACAGCATACCTGATAGGTTATATACATTCCAAAGGGGGAGAGATTATACAGCAGGGGAGGAGACACTCTAAGCAATATAATGCAAATGTTGTATAGGTTAAAAAAGGACACACCCTACATTCCTGTCTCATCAGCCGTAATTCAATCAGCATAACAGTGTCATTCAAATGCATAGATGCTAATCCAATCACTCAAGCAGTATTGCTCTAAACTTGTCATGGTAAATAGTCGTGAGTGCATAAAGACAAAATACTTAATGTCTCAAACACTTACACGGCCTGACGTCCTCAAGTTCACTTCAAAATGTAATGTTTTCAGTTATATTCTATTACATTGGAACCTAGATATAACAATGTATACATTTGTAACCCCACAAAGGGAAACATGTATATTTAGCTCAAATTAATGAATTAATGAATTCATAGGGAATTTTGAGAGTCTATTTTACAGCCGAGCAAATGACTCTTCCAGCGTTCATTTGAACGGGCCGTAAATATCAACTCTGCAGCGGATATTAATATCCGAACAATAGTAAAACACTATTTAACAGCCAGGTAACTTAGATCGGCAGTTCAAGACATTAAATTCATAAGCACATAACACAAGAACAGTTATCTTTGAATACAAACGGAACTTTATTGATTTCTCTAACACATCAAACTAATATCTAACATAAACACACGCACTTGCACATTCACACACGTTGCAGAAAGGAAGAAGGTGAGGAAAAGAATAAGTTCTAAGATAGAAATTATGAAATCCCAAGCAATATATGCATTTATCACACATAACCTGAAGAAACCATTGATCAGTAATTTAACCTCCTATCGTTTCTTAGGCAGGGTTATTACATTTGATCTAATGCACCAGTTCAGCTTGGAATCTAGAGGTATTACTTGCGTTTTTGTCTCGTGTTGTCTCAGACAGGGGATTCTCTTTCCCCGCTGGAGAAGGGGTTTTCCCAGGTCTTTGATTCGCTGAAGGACTGGTCGTGTCTTTTGATCGACGTCTTGGGAAGCCAATCACGTGGCGTGTTGGCGGCTGGCTGGAGGTCTTGTGGGCGTTGTTTGAAGTTGAAGCGCGCTGTCGGAGACTTGTTGAGAATCTTTTGCCGCGAAACTTAACAGAACCCGAGACTTAACGGAAAGAAAATAAACTTTAAGTAAAAGAAAGGAAAGTGAGAGAAGAGCAGATGGCCTGAATGAAATCGTTGTTTAACCCATTTTCTCTGATCTTGGTCTGCCACGATCGTCAGATCGTCTCCTGGGAGCTCTCCGTTCAGAATTCAACTCTGGTCAAACTGCTAGGATTTAACTAATCTCTGAACGAACAGGCCTTGAACCGGCTCGAACTGCTGGCTCTGAACAGGCTGCAAACAGGCTCTGAACCGACGTGAATAAAACTGAACCGCTGTGAACTGACTTGAACTGAATTCTTCGTTCGTGTTCTGAGATTAAACTCAAATATTTGCCCATCCCCTGGATGGGTTCTGGCCAATTAGGGTTCAGGGGTGACTCTGTCTCCACCCCTCCCATAAAATTGGGTTATCTATAGTAATTTAGTTTCCTGCTCTTAATCAGAGAGTAAATTTAGACCTAATTTCTTACTATAAGGACATGATGAATTCTATAAAGATTTAATTCAGCTCATCTGTTGGATTATACCCTTACTCATTCAATAGTTACATAATCGCATGAATTGTGAGTAATATACATGCATAATAGTCACGTGTATCAGTTGTAACACACTAACAAGCTATGTCGAAGGCTATTTGAATGAAAGTCCAATAATCAGTGATTTGATGCACTCCATATGTAACAGTTTCTGTGAGTTTGCTTGGAGTTTTAGCTGTGTCATGTGGAGTTAATTTACCGGTCATTGAAAAGACAGAGATCTGGTTTGTTTCTTTGTCTTGTGATCACAATGAGTCCTTTGTCCTCTTGGTCTAAGTTTTGGACAAAAGTCCATAGGAAGTCGGTTAATTATCTACAACTAGTAGCTCCGGGCAGAATCGAGCTTCCGTCTCTCTGGTGATAAATGGTCGATTTCCTGGGGTCTGGAGCTGAATTTGTGCTTTGTAAAAAGGGATGTTAATTTGATCGAATCATTTGAAAGATTCATTCATCTATATGTCTGTGCCCACAATTGCTACAGCTCTGTCCAACAGATAATTTTGTATACTGTTACCATACAACATAAAACAAGCTAATTGTGTTCCACTGGTTTGACACATTTCTTAACATACTCTTATGACATTGCTGATTTCCCCTTAATCCTTCTGTTAATTTGCACAAATGTCTTCTTTGGATTCATGTCACGTTCTCACATATGTGTGAGCGGTGCTGCAAATTTTTCTTAAATTATCATTAATAAGATCTGTAATCAACCATAGGAGATCCGTAAATTGCAACATAAATTGCATCTGTTATATTTAAATACAGTGTGATTCATTCAAAATCAACTGCTTTATGACTGAGATGAGGTTTGAGAAGAGCTGAATTGATCTGATATTACATCAGTTGCATATTACAGCTGCTTACATAATGATACTTTTAAGAAGTAGCACTGTCAAATGGGCAGAAGAACCCAGTGTGCTCGTATTTGTGATTCTCATAGACAATGTTGTGGCTGTAGGAGGACAAACCTGCCTTGGCTATACTATGGAGAACAGCTTGGGTTGGCATCACGGATTCTACAGAATGAACCACTTCCTGTTGGATTCAGCTTTAAAGGGGCACAAAAGGTAAACACCATGGACATCTAAACATTATTGTAAACATAAACATACATGTTGTCATTTTCGCAAACCGTCTTCCCACTTTCAGAACACTAACATCGAGCTGCGGGCTGCTGTTTACTCGGTGCGTGGGGAGTTTATGAGATGGGAGAGTGTCAGTGGAGGAAACCTGCAGGTACATTTTAAGAATAAAAATATTCTTATTATTTTCTAACTTAAGAAGTTAGAAAGCCTGTCATTTGTTTCTTCTTTTTTTATTAAAATTTTATTTCAATTAAATTCCCATACCAGGAACATATCAATATGAAAGCTCCCATGAGTCATTTTCCTCTTAAAAAAATATGTTCTTAAAGGGATGGTTTACCCTAAACTGAAAATTAAGTCATAAATTACTATATATACATACTGCAATATTCCATGAAAAATAAGGTATTTTGATTTCAAGATTACTTTAACATTCTTACTAACTTCTAATTTCTCAACCTGACCCCTCTTTGTGAAAGCTTATAATAAAACAACTGGAATTGAAAAGTATTGTGCTTAATTTATCCTCTGTACTGAATGAATGAAATTGGAATGAATGAGACTGAATGAAATTGGATGGACTATTCTGTTGTTTATTTATTTACTTTTTAATATTTTTCATTTCATTTCTGTGTAAAGCACTTTGAATTGCCACTGTGTATGAAAGGTGCTATACAAATAAACTTGCCTTGCCTATAGCTCTGTCCAGACACCCTTACCAGTCAACAGTCCGCCTTCACTTTTGGGACAGCCTACAAGCAGAGTGTGAGTCTCAGTTATCTTCTGTGTCTGTGAAATTCATAATAAAGAATAATAAAGCCCTGTTGAAATGTATGGTTTAAACTGCAAAGATAAAACATACATTCAAATTGTTGGGTCAGATGTGAAGGGGGAGGAGAAATTGTATGCGTGTCATGTTTTTTGACAAGAAAGACGTCCACATAGTATATACCTGTGCATCCTGGCTTAAAGCTCCTTAGAAAGCTTCCTCACTCCTCGTTCCTCTCCTCCTCATGGTGCAATCAGAGAACTGAGATGTCTTTTAAGATAGCCAACTTTGATTGGACAGAGGAGCGAGGAAACAAAGAATCAATTTTAGTATTTAGAAGAATTCTAGATGTGTTCTGTCATATTGTATTGAGCAATTTGTTCTGCTGTTTTGTATTTATGCATGTTTTTATCTTCAGCTGAATATGTGGATGTGTGTTAAAGGTTTTTTTCTTTCCTTAGTGTGTTCTTTCTGTGTCAGAGCTCTTGACTGGTTATCCAGAGCCTGTGTTCTATGACGTGTTCCTGGTCATTCAGAAGGCACAGGATGACAAGCGTCTTCTTGCAGTGCCTCTCCTAAATGTCAACCAGCAGTTTAATGGCCAGTTCACTAATCAGGGTACAATATACAAACACATTTTTTGATCAAACACTGTCATTTGTGAAGAACTTGCTGCTAAATTATCTCCATGCCACCTTCTCCTGTGTCAGGATCTAACATGAATAACTGGTACCTGACCCGGAGGCTGATGCTTGTGGACACGTTGAGTGGGAGAGAAAACTCTTTGAGTTCTTCACCCAGAGCCATACGTGTGGCCTCTAACATTAAGATCGGGTAAATACTACGCACTCCCAAATGCATAATACACACATAAGGGCTTTTCACACTTGAAATTAAGTCATTATAAACCCCAAGTAAATGGAATTCTGGGTTATCTTGCTTCACATTTCACATTACTCATAATTTGCTCGGTGTTAACAAATAATCTTGGTTTTTCATAAACTGACGTTTCACAATGTACAATCTTAAACCCTGTGTTAACGTCCTTTTTCGCACATTTGCGGAGGCTCAAGCATTGCACATTCTCATATTACACATCTGTACTATAATTTTTCTGACTTGTGTGGACTTTTCGGGCTATAACGGTAAGACTGAAAAGTCTCTTCTTCACTCCAGTTGAAATGTTTTCCATTGCTGTTTTCCATTTCCTTGCCCCTTCAAAGCACAGGAATATAAGGCATGTGATTGGGTGCTGGTTGCTAATCATCTAGTCATAACATTCTAATGCCGCTGTACATGTTTGGCACTGCAATATGGGGTTAGAATTAGGGTTTCATAGCCCTGAGTAAAAAGTGGTGCTAACCCTACTTCTAAAAGCTGGGTTTAAAGTGTTAGTTCACCCAAAAATGAAAATTCTGTCATTAATTAGCCTCATGTCATTCCAAACCTGTAAAACCTTTGTTCATCGTTTATCCATCCTTCGACACGGAAGAAAATAAATTGTTTAAAGGGGCTATATGCGTTTTTCTGAAATTTAAACTCGCGACTGACACCTGTGGCCAAAAAACAAAACTGCTCTTATTTTCTGCTCGCTCTCGCAGCGGTGGTGACGTCACATCCGCAGACAGCGCGGGAAAAAAACGACCCGCCAGAAAATAGGAAAAATAGGATACAGGCTTATAGGTGCACCCACTGTGAGCGGACAAGGTGTCAGTATGCTCATCAGGAGATGTTTGAGTCATAAATGGTAAAATAAAAAGGCTATTGTTACGTTTATTTTGGGGGAAAAGTTGCATATAGCCCCTTTAATAAAGTAATTATTTATTTTTATACATTTTTTGTAGCCTGGATGCCAGCCGAATTTAGCCCCGCCCACAATTTTTTTTGCTCAGGCAATTCGGTCTGGACTCGCTCCATAGAGGAGGAATTATGCCCGAACAGAAACTGTTCGGACCAATGAAATTGTCAGGGCGGGCTTTAGACGATGATGGACAGATGATCAACAGTAACGTAATCATCCACGTCATCGAAGGCTCTTGGGTTGAATTTGCTCTTATCCTAAACGGAGAACTTGTTCGTATATGCATTCACCTTCACTATTTCTCTCAGAAACGATGATCGTGTTGGTAAGTACTCTGTGTATCCTTAAATTATTTTATTACTGGCAAAGATCGTTTACACTCATATTTTTCTTGTAACGTTACTTAATCCAGCGTGCGTGCAGACAGGGTTTCCAAGTGTTTTTGCAATGTCGCGCACAATTGCTACTCAAAACTATAGCCCAAAACAATAACTTCCGGGGGGTTCTCCGGAAAAAAATGGCGTTTGGTTGGCAAAATATGTTATTTTGGCAAGGTTGCCTGCTAAAATTCGCATTCCTGGGTTTATATAATCACATAATTGGGGTCGCTTCAACCCGCGGACATGGAGAAAAACACGGACTTGGTAACACATTGCAGTTGAGTTCTGTTGACATTTGACAACTAACGTTACGCGTCGCTCCGTTGCTCTGATTGGTGTGGGTCTATCCAATTGAGGTCTTTCCTGGCTCGGTTGAAACACGCCCCATAATCAAAGCTCAATGGAGCGGTACCAGACTCAAATTCTGACTAGAATTGAGTACATTTTTTGCACACTAAAAGTATTCTCGTCGCTTCATAACATTTAAAGATGAACCACTGTAGTTACATGGACAATTTTAACAATGTCTTTTACTACCTTTCTGGACCTTGAAAGTGGTAATAACATTGCAGTCTATGGGAGCCAGAAAGCTCACGGATTTCATCAAAAATATCTTAATTTGTGTTCCGATGATGAACATGGGTCTTCTGGGTTTGGAACGACATGAGGGTGAGTAATTAATAACAGAAATGTCATTTTTGGGTGAACTAACCCTTTAAGAACTATGATAACCTAGGCTTAAGCTCAGTGTTAATAGTTTGAGATCTCACTAAGCTTGATGTGCTGCACTGAACAGGTTTCAACTGGTTCCGAATACACAGAAGGGACAGGTCTACCCCCCTTTGATGACCGTGGTCTACTCGGATATACTCGTCACTAACCCCAGCACACAGACTGTTACTGTAAGTCTACAACATGCCTTTACATGTAATAGCTTAGGCCAGGGGTTTTCAAACTGGAGACCACTGACTTTCTGCTGGGGTATTTGCAGAAAAGAAATAAAATCTATGAAAATATAATAAATACAGGGTTCCTACGGGTTTGGAAAAGTATGGAATTTGATTTGAGTAATTTCCAGGTCTGGAAAAGTATGGAAAATATTAATCAGAGTATGGAAAAATATTTATGTTTCCAGACTATTGTCCCTATTTCATTTTCTAAAAATAAAATTAAGAATTTCTAAATGTATATAATAAATATATAATATATAATACAATTGTTTTTTTTTTTTCATGGCGTTTGGATCAGTCAGCCAGCGCTGACGATCGTTTTTACACTTGATCTGCTGGAGTTTAGGTCTGCAGTGATTGGTTGTTACGTTGTTAGGCGGCAGTTGCCATCACAGCGCCCCTACCTCAAACTGCTTGACTAAAAACACCTGGAACGTTATGCTTGATTTTTACATTTGAGTGTGGACTTCACGGCAAACAAAATGGGAAAATGCAAGTTTTCCGAGGGCTGGCTTGCCGATCCTAAATATAAAGCCTGGTTAGCCAAAGATTTAACATTTATAAAGAAAGCTATTTGCAAACTTTATGTCAACTCATTTGACATCTCCAACATTGGGGAGGCGGCAATTGTAACCCATATGCTAGGTCAAAATAGTAGTGGGAAGTTTGGATCAATTTACTGACTCAGATCTTTGAATCTCGTTCAGCAAAATGAACAAATCTTTTTTCAAGTCATTTAATTTGTTCATGACATCAACGTCGCGGCCGCGGCCGCGCTCGTGCTCACAGCCGCATGTAGACAGATCGACTCAAAATCGGAGACACGCGAGACTGATCGGCCGATCACCGGTCAGGCCGATCATGCAGAAAATCTGCCAATTCCAAAACCCTGGCCGATCAATCGGTGCATCTCTAATTTAAATGTACAAAATTACAAATATGAATAACATTGCACTGATTTAGAGCTTTGAACTTGACTGGGTTTGGTGTTAAATTGACTTGTACAAGCAACAGTAGCTACAATTTTCAAATTTACAAATTTAACATGATAGCCTACATAGAGGTTTTGACTCAGAGTGTAACATACTTGTCGGCGCCGATAGCATTGTGGGTAAGTGTGTCGCCATGTAGTGCTGTTGTGCTTCGGGAGACCCGAGTTTGAGATGGACTTTTCCCAATCCCGCCCCCCTCTCTCTCCCTCCTTACTTCCTGTCTAGCTACTTTCCTATCCTAATAAAAGGCAAAAACGCCAATACTAAATCTTTAGAATGTAACATACTTGTTAGCAGTTGAATTTTAATATGGTCGGAAAAATCTGTAGGGAAGTCTGGAAAAGTATGGAATTTTGAAATGAAAATTGTGTAGGAACCCTGTAAATAGTAAAGCATACTTATAGTACATTTTATAGTAAATAAATTGACAGAATTTAACGTTATTACCATTTTGACATGATTTGACCATTATTAGCATTGTGCTTTATAAAACGCAGGTCTGAAATCGTACAATATTATACACATTTTAAAGTGTTTAAATGACCAGCTAGCTAAGATATTTTCTGTTTTTATGTATGTACAGGTATCTTTCTCTCTTGAGTATACAATGGACCAGGTTGAAGCTCGGATCAAAACTGATGTGAGTATGAAAATGCACCTAACGCCAGTTTTTCTGTTTTCTGTTGGTCAGGAGACTAAGGACATTCTGGTGTATGTTGTAATGCTGCTTGTTTATTTATATGTGGATTTATATCCAGATTGCTCTTGGTGTGCTGGGAGGGGTGGCTGTTGTTCACTCTTTATTGAAGACCGCAAGCTGGAAAAGAAGAATTGCATCTCCTCTCATTGACCTACAGGTAAGAACTCCCATTCCGACATGGTTATAAACACAATGTAAAACATATATTCATAATAATGTCCCGTTCTATTTCAGACCATTATGAAGTTTCTGGTGTTTTATGCTGGTGACCTAGCAAATGTTTTCTTCATCATCACTGTTGGAACAGGCCTCTACTGGCTCATATTCTTTAAGGTTTGCATTTGTCATGTCTTTGGGTGATGCTGTCTAGTCTATTATGAATGCGATGAAGCCTTACATAAATCTTTTTTTCCTTTTTCCTTTCTTTTTCTGTCCCTCTCAATATTTTCCAGACAGTGGAGGCAAGTCTGTCACTTTTTCTGTTGTTAGCATAGTCTCACCCACTTCTCAAATATCGGTTTTAGTGTCTTTGTTTCTTTGTGATTTTCTTCCACTGTCCTATCAAATGAGATTTTTTTTTCTAGGATGTGCTGTTTACATACCCATTATTTTCGATGGAGATCTTTAGGTCTAAATGCCTGTTCACATCAAGACAATTGTGCAATTTTGTGTTTCTGACACCCGCGGTATTTACATTATTTCAAATAGCCGTTCAGAATTATGTATTCAATATAGTGTATTTATGTGTATTACCGCTAAGTAACCTACTCTGTTCGTGAGCACCACCAATCATAATTTTTAAGTGTCTCTGCTTGTCTCTAAAAGCATTATTTTATTGGTTTGCCAGTAAGTTAAAAACCCAATACTTAAATTTAAAAGTGTAATCCGGCTTTAAAAATTTATTTTAAATCCTGTCGTCACCTGTGCGCAATGAATCTTAGGATAGTCTGGGCCGCAAATGATTAATTCGTTGTATCCTTCGTGCCCTGGGTGTAGAGGAATTTACGGTTAACCAGATATGATGAATGAAGAGTCAGAGATGCAGTAAATTGAAGAAATATGTACACGCTCACAAGGAGTTTGTAGGCCACTCTGTGTACACACTCAGTACAACAGCAATTCTTTTCTAACACAGGTCACTAAACTACATCATTACTTCAACTTGAATGATTCTGATTGGTTAAGACATAGATACACTTAGAAAATCTTCACACATGGACATATATATATAGTTCGAAGTGTATCTCCAATGATTATCCGGATGACAACAGGTGTCGTGATTTAGTGACCAACCAAGGTCACATATCAGTGTTTCTTGGTGTCAGTTCGTCTAAAAGATGGCATTTCATCTCCCCTGGGTGCCAGATGTTCACCCCACTATAGCAGGGCCTGTAACAAAAGATACTGACGCACACACACACACACACACACAGCTTATTCAAGGTCGAAGTTGGTTGAGCTCTAGCTCTGATCAGGAAACTTTCCCAAAACATGCTGATAAGATGTACTTTCTCTCAGAAAGAGGTTCAGACAATATTCTTCACTATTTTCTAGTGATTGAAGATGAAAAGTAAGTGCTTTAACTGTGAATTGGTCACATAGGAAACATAGGCCTCAGTGACCTCGGCTGTCAATGTCAGCTAGAAAAGTAAAAATATGTTTTAACATGTGTTGGGTGCTTCTCTCAAAAACATGGAGAGAGCATGTTCCAGTGAAAAGACATGTAATTCTATAACTACTATAAGTCTCATAAGCTTGAGTCTCAACATTTAGAAGGCAAAATATTGATTAATACTTGATTACAAACAACTCAAAATGATACAGTTGCAAGAAAAAGTATGTGAACCACTTGCAGAATCTGTGAAAATGTGACTAAATAAGAGAAATCATACTGTTGGGGTAACAGTTTCAGACCCAGAGACCAGATATGAGGAAAGAAGACCAGGAGTCAGGATGTTCAATCAACGAAGAAAATTTACTGAAGAATAGTTTGTAGTTTCATCGGTAGAGCCAGCATCAGAGTCTCACGAGGAGGTCGCAGGCCTGACCAATTATACCAGTTTCAAGGGCATAGATTACATCATCCCTAACATGTGGGAGACTTCTGATTAGTTCTAAAAACATGCAACATCCCTCACATGGATAGATAGAAAAGAATATTGCTAGTCTAGGTAGACTAGTTGTCGCCCCATCACTAGAATTAGATCATTGGTGACCTCGGAGGTCGCAGAAAATCGTCTTCAGGTCTGGTGTCGTATTCAGAAATGATTTAGGTCTGATCTCCAACATTGGACCTGCACAGATCATGCACGCACACACACACACAAAAGCTCCAAAGAATCTCAGTTCTCCCCAAAGTTGGAGAGTCTTAACTATCAACAAAACACTTCCCCAAAACATGCTGATACTACATCTAGTACAGAAGTGATTTCATTTTATTCTTTAAGAAAGATACATAAAAGAGGTACAATTCTGTAAATCCAGTGAAGTCACGTAGGACTGTGGCACATGTGACCCTAAGGTCAGCTAAAGCAGATATATCGTTAACACATGCTGAGGGGTCCTCTCAATCCTGTGAACTATTTTCTCACCCCCAGGATGTTTTACAACCATCCAGGACAGCTGCCTGTCAGCAGGCCTGGTTGCAAACTTCAGAGTGTACCTAGAAATGTGGATTAAAAACGCACACAGCAAGCGGAATACTAAAATCGTTAAAATAATTCATTAAAGGGGTGGTAAAACACATTCTTTCGAAGGCTTGATTGTGTTTGTGGGGTGCACTGTAACATGTGTTCATGCTTCGTTTTAAAAAAATTGCATAATTTTTCATATATTTGACCAAGAGTAAAGACTGCAGATCTATAGTGATTGCTACTGAATGGCATTGTTACTTTTGTATTTTTAGAACGATTATAGCCAAATATCTGTCGCAAGAACTATTAACCCAAAACTAACACTAAACACTGGCTTTACTAGTAGCCAAATCAAACACAGAACCATGTTTAGCATGCCTGTAGATAAACAATACATAAAAGCTCTAATTATCCCATAATTTACTCGCCCTCAAGCCATCCTCTGTGTTTTTTGACTTTCTTTTTCCAGGCGAACACAATCAGAGTTATATAAAAAAAATCCCCTGGCTCTTCCAAGCTTTATAATGGCAGTGAATGGTAAATTAGATTTTGAAGGTGGAAAACATGCATCCATCCATTCTAAAAGTAATCCACACGGCTCCGGGGGGTTAATAAAGTCCTTCTGAAGCGAAGCGATGCTTTTTTGTAAGAAAAATATCCCTACTTAAATCTTTAAAACCTAAAATAAATATCTTCTGTCAGATAACCGTACACAAGTCGACTTGCGCCAAAAGAGTAACTTGTGACGCAATGTATGATGTAAGAGTAGCATAAGCTTTGACGCCTCACGCCGTTCAAACAAATAGGGCTGGGCAACAAACTCAAGCTCCTCTTATATCTCAATCCTCCGACATTTCTCTTGAAAAATTCTCGTTTTAAACTTCTAATTCGTGACTGGTGTTTTGTTTTGCTCTATCTGCTCCGCTTCCACGTTTGTTCATGCGTCGGGGCACAGGTTACTCTTTTAGTCGACTTGCGTATGGTCATCCACCTGGAAGCTAGTTCTTTTAGGCTATAAAGATTTAAATATGGATATTTTTCGCACAAAAAATGCATCACTTCGCTTCAGAAGGCCTTTATTAACCCCCCGGAGCCGTGTGGAGTACTTTTAGAATGGATGGATGTGCTTTTTTAACCTTCAAAAATCTTCAAAACCTTGACCTTCATTTACCATTCACTGGCATTATAAAGCTGGGAAGAGCCTGGATATTTTTTATTATAATTCTGATTGCTTATTAAATCTGTCGCTTTGACGGCATGCGAATGTTTTTGTTGTCTAAACAGATGCATTAACAGCCATACATTCAAATTAAAATGTTTATCGCACTGATCTTTGTCTTGGTGTGAACGGGCCTTAAGATGGAATCGAGACGTATAAAAACAAGGCTTTTTTTGTATATCTCCAGGCCCAGCTATTTGTGTCCGTGTTGCTGCCTTTACCAGCTCAGGAGGAGCGTTTTGTTGTTTATGTTGGTTGTGCCTTTGCATTGAAGGTGAGTGCAAATATGTACATCAGCTTATACAATGCAGTTTGCATAATTTAAGTAATAATTTGTCTCTTCTCTCCGTTCCCTTTCTTCCCAGTTTAACCCAACTCTTATTTTCGTTATAGACTGTACAATTTCTTCATAAGCTCTTTGTTCAGCTATCTGTGGATATTTTCTTCATAGACTGGGAAAGACCTCGTGGTAAATCCAGTAAACATGTGGAGGGTAATTACATTGTTCCTCTAATGTGTTTTTCAAATACACCTATACTTATACAGTTTTAACCCAATTGTTTTTTTATGAATATTCTATATTAATGTGTTTTAATGTGCTCAGGGTCTGGCGAAGCAAAAAGTCAAGCATCTCCTGTCAGTATCTGGAGAACATATTTTGTGGCCAATGAGTGGAATGAGATTCAGACCATTCGCAAGATCAACCCCACTTTTCAAGTCATTGCTGTTCTCTTTTTTCTGGAGGTGAGACCAACAGCACGCAACATCTTTGATCTACAGTTTGCCTAAAGATCTTATTCTCAAACTGGTCACTCAGATAATGCCACTTTGTTAAGAATTGTGTTAACAAAAAATTAATATTGTGCTTGCAGGTGGTGGGCTTCTCAAATTTGGCTCTAAGAGACCCCTTGTCCAACCTGCGTCGGTCTCCTGAGGCATACACACCTTCATACAGCCTCGTACTCCGCTACGGTGTGGCTTCTGCTATGTGGCTCTGCATTGGCTTAATGCAGGTAAAAAAAAAACCATATAAACGCAAAGACAAGCAGTCTGTCTCTTTGAGTGTGTCACCTGTGCTATTTCACACATTCCTTTTTGTGTCATATTACTTTAGATGATATTCTTCACAGTATTCCATGAGCGCTTTGTTGAGGACAAGATTCGTCAGTTTGTAGATCTGTGCTCAATCAGCAATGTAGGTATTAGGCAAAATAAAAATATTCTTTGCAGTTGAACAGACTATAATTCATAGCCAATAAATGTACAATTTAAGACCGCTTTTTTTCCTTTAAATGTATATATTTGTGTCTGTTAGGTCTCAGTGCTGCTGCTGTCTCACCGATGTTTTGGCTACTACATCCATGGACGTTCTGTTCATGGTCATGCTGACACTAACATGGATGAAATGAATACAAACCTGAAGAGGGAGGCGGTAAGATGGATTTTGAGTTTTACATTTTAATTTGAAGTATGAATGGGAGACTTATTTTATCTGTATGTGTTTTAGGAGAATCTGTGTGGCCAAAGGGGACTTTTGCCAAACTCAGACACTCAGACATTTCAGGTTTCAATAACCAACCGCCTGCGAGTACAATACGACCGGATTATTGAGCCGATCAACAGGGTATAAACACAACTGCACACACTTGTATTTACTTATCTAAAAGATACCATAAGTAAATTTGGCTTTGTTTTTTTTCATAAAGCCAGTAATGATAATGATTATTATTCTATAATAAAAAAAATTATTATAATATACAAGATAACTTTTTACATTTTTAGAAAAAAACATAATTTACTATTTATGATTAATTTTCCTTTTGAACATATATGCATTTGGCAGATGCTTTTATCTAAAGTGACATTTTGCACTGAAAGTATATCAGTTCATGCGTTCATGAGATTTTTGTCAAATTGAATAATTATCATGGTGACGCTAGAATTGAAAAACACAAGCAAAGTGTCTTTAAAAGCTTTTATTCTTGCCAAGAAGGTCAATTCAGACATGCAGGTTGTGCAGTCAGAAAAGACAAAAACCAAAGCTCGTTCTTTTATACCAGGGGTCGGGAACCTTTTTTGACCAAAGAGCCATTTTTTCATTTTTGGTTAATGCATTTTTCCAAAAGAGCCACAGAAAAAAATAATATTAAATTATTATTAAAAAACATGCTTTTTTCCCCAATAAAATTTCAACAAAAGTAATTATTAGGTCCATAACTAAAAAAAAACACATTTGCAGAAAACAATAAATAAATTGCAATATGGAATTAATTGTGCAGGGATTTGTGAGGTTGAGTTATAAATCCTCTTTGTGTGTGTGAACATCTACTGTGTTTACGTGAATACTCGACTTGGCATTTTGATATATTTCTGTAGTCTATTAATCTGACGTGCAGCCGAGGACAAAGCTGTGCTTGTCCGTGTTGCGCTCGGAGCGCGTGCACAACATCCTGTCAGTAATTCAATTGTCTTTCGTGACTTATCACGCTTTTATCATTCATTTTCGTCAACTGAAATCTGCGTGGATTATCATAAATACACATTTCTTTATCACAAGGGTCTCTGCGGCAAAAGCGAAAGTACCCGCGGGTGAAATGTCTCTTTCCACAACAGACCACCAGTTTCAATAAAAGGATATATTAAAGTTTGTATAGTCTACTTTTATATTTTCGCTGCTGTTCTAAAAATGGTTTTCGGTTACCTTAAACAAGCCACAGCTGCTTGAATCCCAGAGCAGAAGCTGTTACCACAGAAACGCAAGTGGTTATTGTTTGCTGTCGCGAGACTCGCGACTCGTGACACTCGCTAACAGCACTGAACGTGCGCGGCCGGTACAACTTGAATATTAGTTATTATCATACGTTTCATTAACTTCGGTTGGCTGTACAACAAGGGAATTGTAATTGGCTGCTTTTTTTCTGCAGAGAGCGGATCTCTGTTGATGTGTCTAATTTTTTTTATCGATCATTTACAGGGTGAGAGATGAGCCACATTATTTTTGTCAAAGAGCCAGGTGTGGCTCGCGAGCCATAGGTTCCCGACCACTGTTTTATACTCTCATTTCAACGGGCGAGGGCCAATAACACAAAAACCCAATAACAAACTCCTTTGTTGGCGTTATCTGCAGCTGTCCCACCTTGAAGTTTCCGAGAACTTGTTCAAGGCTACAGACAACGAACACACTAGTTATATTGAGAAAAGTATGGAAGCTTTATCAAACAAAAATGTGTTTACTACAGAACTAGAAAACATCTTATATATAACTTTAATATAATTAAAAACGCCTTATATGGTTTGATATAGTTTGCTATGTTCAAAATGTACCTTACACTTCTGAAGACAATTTTGTCTCTGAAGTATACTAAGCACACTCACACACAAATCTTTTGGCTAACAGTGTCTCTACCCCTACAGAGAAATGGTCCTTCAAGGTTGGTGGATGCTTCAGCCAATCCATGTGAGCAGAGCACAAAAGCGTACCATACAATGAACCGATTCCTGGGCTCTGTCATCGATCATGTGAGGATTGCATTTAATTGATGCTTGTGATTTCCCTGTAGTATATTGTGGTTTTGATTTGCTTATTCTGAATGCTTCGTATTCTCAGGCACATCGTGAGATGGATTACATCGTGAAAGATAAGCTGCTATTTGAGAGACTCATTGGTATGGAGTTTATAGAGCCACTGGATAAAAGCATCTTTTATAATGGTAAAAACACACTTATAATCATATGCACACATAATAAATCCCAGTCATTAGTGTTCTGAGTGAATATCTTTGTGTTTATCTTCCTTCAGATGATTCTCACTCATTCGCTGATGTCCTCTTTTATGGTAATGAGGCTGTGCTGTTGATCTTTGACACACTCTTTTTCTGTGTGGTGGATCTAGGCAGTCAGAACTTCATTCTCGCAGCTGTGTTAACATACATCCAGCAACTGGTTAGTATATGTGGATATGTTAATGGGCTGGTTTGGTTCGACTGTCTTGAGGTGATGATTAAACTGAAGTTTTAATATACTCTCCTTTAGGTCTTCAGATTAATCCGAAATGGAATGGGCCGCAGGAACCTAGCCAGCAAAACTCTGGTTGACAAAAGATTTCTTATCTAGTTCCTCTGCTTTTTCTACCTGCTTTCTGTTTCTTTTGTTGTAATGGTGTTTGTGTTTTATGCCATGGCAGCCTTCAGGTTTCGTCTACAGACTTTTGTATTTTTTTGCATAAAAGCATTATTTGTGCAAGATTTTTTTGTACTTTCTAAGCCAATACATTTTGGAGTTTGATGCATAAATGTTTTTATATTTAAATATTTTTGATCAATTAAATCATTACTTGGTTTTACATGTAGCGGTCTTCCTGAGTAAATCTGATACTACATACAGTATAGGCCCTGTTTACACCTGGTATTAAGCATTTTTGTCGATCGAATCACAAGTGGACGATGCTAAATACAGGTGTAAACAGTTTGTCCACTTTCAACCACTTCCAGATGTAGTCGAAACGGATTCAACCGGATTGCTTTGTGGTCGAATGTGTTCGAACAGCCACAAAAGACAGCCTACTCTTCGTCTACTGACCTAATGCATAAACATTATAGGAAGTGTGCTGGGCTGCTGGCCATTAGGGATTTAAACGGATGAAGACCCAAGTTTGGGTCTTATCACACACTCACAGCGTCCGGCGTGGTCTTGTGGCTATCGGAGCAGAAACAAAAGCTGATGATCTCCTTATGTTTTTTCCGTCAACTCAGTCTCCATGTGCGTTCAATGATTGAAAGATCTAAAAAAAAAAACTATACATAGACCCTCTCCTTGAAGAAATCAGGACAGAAGTGGTTGAAAGTGGACAGGATTAAAAGAGACAGATTAAAAAAACAGGTATGTGTCTCCCTCGTCTACTTGTGATCCGACTGACCAGAATACATCTTGATACCAAGTATAAACAGGGCCATAGACATAATAGATTGCATTAAGTTTGTGAAGGAGCTCAGCACATAGTCTGAAGTTCTTCAGAGCACACATATGCGATGACTTGTAAGTGTTCCTCTTGTTATGAATACGTGGTTCACTTGGAAGTTATGTATGTCTGCAAATAGTTTTTGATACTTGTGCAAAATTGATTTGCAGGCCCCAGTGAGGATTGAACTCACGACCCCTGGTTTACAAGACCAGTGCTCTAACCACTGAGCTATGGAGCCATACCTGTTCTAGCACTGTCCTCATTACCATTTAAAAAGTACAAAAGAAACCTTGCGTAGCACTTCAAAGGGTGTGTCCAACATTTCCCTGTAGCTTTGATTGTTTAGGAGGAATGACAAACAGATGACTCATTTCACAAATTACATCTTTCTATCTGCATAGCTTTATTTGTTCAATCCTAACACATATATTTACAATGACATTTATTTGCCAGGCAGTGATGACTTGATCAGAACTGTGCTGAAACAGCGCAAAGACCCGAATTCCACAAGAGGCTGAAATGTAAGACCCCGGGACCATAAAATAAGAGATCTGTCATTGTGGCACCAGCAAGTCTGACCTATAGCCATATAACTATTCCTCCAAGGATGATTTAGGTGATCCAAGATGGGTCAGAAGTAGGCACATCTTGACTATCACAAGGATAAATCATGAGATAAGATAAAGGAGGAGGATTCCTTACCGAGAGTTAAAACAGACTCCCTTTTGAGACCTTTTATTAACCTTATCCTGGAACACAAGACTGAAACCACACTCTGAATGGCACAGAGACTGACTTAACATATCAAGATTCAAGACGCATTAGATCAATCCCAAACAATAATATAAACACAACTATCAATCTAAAGTTACCCGTTTCCCTTAGTTGTATAAAGTTATTGAAATTTCAGATAAGAGAGTTGGTCATATCATTGTTTGGCTACAGCTTGCAGTAATTAAGATGTTTCCCAGTTTGTTTGCACTCACATATAGTCTGAAGTTCTTTACTTTGGTGTCTTTCGCTGTGTTGAACTTCAGATCAGATCTGTTTGATTGATTTTGTTATATTGGATTGACAGCCATTTTATGTTTGCAAAGTTGTTTTGATACTGGCTCAAATGTGTCATTGATTGCTCAGGCCCCAGCGAGGATCGAATTTGCGACCCCTAGTTTACAAGACCAGTGCTGTATCCACTGAGGCCCTGTCCACACGAACACGGGTATTTTCAAAACCGCATTTTTTCTAGATGGTTTGGCCGTTCGTCCACACGTAAACGCAGTATCCGGATACTGAAACCAAACTTGTTTTGAAAACTCCTGCCAGGGTAAACATTTTTAGAAACTCCGGTTCCTGTGGTGTCGTGGTGTGGACGGTGAAACCGGAGATTTTGGCTTGTTGCGTCAGAACCGGAACCGGCAATAACCTTTTTCAAGGCTTCTAATTGGCCAACTTGGCTTTACGGTTAGGGTTATATTGCCACCTGTTGATTTGACATGCTCCTTGACATCGCTTCATAGCGTGTTTTGCGTTTTAATGTGGATGCAATTTTTTATTTTTTTAAATGGAGGAGGGGAAAACTCAGTTTATAAAAATACCCGTATACGTGTGGACTAGGCCTGAGTCTTACTTTTTTCCCCTGTCCTTATTACCATCTAAAAGGCACACTCTGTATCTGTAAGGGGTTTGTCTATCTTTTTTATTATTTGCATATGACTATCAACCCAGTACTACACATAGACAGTAAAAGAAATGGACACAGCGACCCCATAGACTTCAACGGAGAACTTGGTTTGCTTCATATTCTCGAGAAAAGGAGTTTTCCCATACGCAATATAAGAGACCTCTCTCAGGGAACCCGAGGTTACGAGAGTTACCAAGTACGTCATTGCTGCTCTCCCTGCTCTTATCCATGCTAGGCTTCATGGATGCGCAGGGAGTTCTTGCCCAAAACAGAACCATACCGGCAATCCAAACTATATGCTAATAGTCAATCAATTATCTTTGACGATAGTGGTCCTGACAGAAATTGCCATGAAAATGAAGACACTGGAGTTTGCCTACAGAACGACCACAGGCTCTGCACCCATGTACCTAAACTCATTACTTCAGACTCATGTGCCCTCCAGAAACTTGCATTCTGCAAGTGAACGGCGCCTTGTGGTGCCATCCCAAAGAGGGAGAAAATCCCTTTCATGGACCTTTACCTTGACTGTTCCCTGCTGGTGGAATGACCTGCCTAACTCAATCTGAGCAGCTGAGTAGTTAGCCATTTTCAAGAAACGCCTAAAGACGCACCTTTTTCATCAACACTTGACCCATTAAAACTAACACTTACTATTCTATATATCTATTAAAAATAGAAACTTCCTGCTGTGCTGACTAACTGGGACTAGTTACAGCACTTGCATATTGTTGCCCTCTTATTGGTTTGATTTGTTCTATTGTTCTCCTCATTTGTAGTTGCTTTGGATAAAAGCATTTGCTAAATGATTAAATGTAAATGTAACTTGTATTTTTTTCTTCATGCATTTTACAAGAGTTGTATATACGTTGATGTATGTTTCTGTTGCATGTACGCTTCACAGAATGTATATTTCGGTTGCATGTACGCCTCACAGATTGTATATTTCTGTTGCATGTACGCCTCACAGAATGTATATTTCTGTTGCATGAACACCTCACAGAATGTATATTTCTGTTTGCATGTACGGCTTATTATTAACACTATTAGAGAAATTATTTGCCAAAATAAAAAAATCTTTGGAAGAAATGTCTGAACATTTATATAACCAAAAGTAAATTTCTTAAGTTAATTTTTCATCTCTGTTATTTGTGTTTATTTAAAATAAGACAAATCTGATATTATTGTAATCTTATATCTGTTATTTAACAGTTGAGATAGTTCTTTAATTCTGATCTAACCAGCAGAAGACATGAGCCGGATTTAAATACCACTTGCAGTTACATTGTGCCCCTATTAGAACTATGCTTTTATATGCTATACTTTTATGAATTCTATTGAGAAACCATGATAAAAAGTTGAATAAAGACCAAGAGTCAATGTTCAGAAATTCTATTTTTTTTTAACTATGCTGTATAACTGTGTGTTGTGGTGTGTTTGTTGTGTGAAGGAAATTTTACATTTAGATGTTTTTACTATTAGAAGTGTTCATTTTACCTAGATGTGTTTTTACTTATAGATGTGAATCTTTTACTCCTAGATGTGTATCACTTGTTAACATTAACATTGAACATTTAACATTGAACATGTATTTGTACTCATGAAGCATTTCATTATTAAAGATATGTAACCAAGCTTTAGAAATGCATAGGTTAGGACTAGCTTGCAGGAACAAATTGTTCTGGGTGATAGAATACTCAGTAGCAAGGAAACTGTGTAGTGCAAAAGGTCAGCAGTGACCTATTGTACTTCAAGTGTGAAAAGTATGTGCGCAGATCAAATTAGCGATAGGCAGAATGTGTGAAAATGATGTAGCTTAAAAACAGGAACTTCTGCAGACATGGGTATTGTGCTGTCTAGTTAGAATTTATGTTAGACAAGGGGTCTAATAAAGATATTTCCTTTTAAGGCCAACAAGATTGGATGCAACCTACTCAGGATGTATGAAGGGTATATAATGGTACCCCGGAGAGCAAACTGTGCTCTTCTCATGACAGACATTCTCTGTATGTGAATTGCCTATTTCTTGCAAGAAATAAAACCATTTTTGATACTTTGACTTTTGAAAGATTTGCATTTGTGTCCTCCCTCCTCATTTTTCGAATAGAATTATTTCCACAACAGTTGTCAAACTCAAATTAATTTATTTATTTTTAATCATTGCAAAATTGCATTATTTTATATGAAAAAGTTAATAATTGTATTTTATTGACAAAATATTTTAGTTTTTCTTGCATATTTTTTTGATTAGATAGATCAGATAACAGTTTAAACTGTCATATGGTCATGGTCATGGTAAATCAAGAAAAAAAAAAGTATTGTCATTAATACACTGTATTAATGAAACAAAACCACATAATTGTACTTCACATGTGTGAAATTATTGTGGGGAAAAAAATGAATACTACAAGTGGATTTACACAAAACTGAGAAAGTCAAAAAGTGTTAGGTTGTGCCCCGCTCTCCCCTATGTTTCTGTTGCACAATATTTTTCTTATGTTGACAAGCAGCGCTGATGCTCTTCTGTGCTAAGGCCATCAACCTTGCTTTTCAGTATTTCCAAATCACATTCAAACCCTTCTTGAACAAATATTTCTTTGGAAAATTTTAATTAATCTTTTGTTTAATCTTTCTTGCTGCCTAATTAATTGAATCATCCCCTTCCCTTCAAGATGAGTCTGGTCGGGGTTTGTTCTTCCTCCTCTTCTTCTTGGCTTCCTTCTTTGATGATTCCTCCTGTTCCTTTTGTAGACCTTGCACAATCAGATCACTCATGTCAAGTTCGAGTTCACTTGGTACATTTAAAATTTGTCCCAGGGATTTATCAGGAGAGTGCATCTCATTTTATTGAATCAACTGATACAACACCATGCATATCCTTAAAAAAAGATGTGCCCTCGTAATCTTTAATCAAAATAACTAAAAATTGTGAGATGGTGGTCCAGTGAGTTAAACCACTGAACTGACACACAGAAGGTTGCAGGTTCGATCCCAGCGGTCACCACCAGTGTGTCCTTGAGCAAGGCACTTTACTCCATGTTGCTCCAGGGGGATTGTCCCTGTAATAAGGGCACTGTAAATCGCTTTGGATAAAAGCGTCTGCCGAATGCATAAATGTAAATAACTTCCCACTTAAAGCAACATCTTTTCTCTTCACTGATAATGTGTCTACTGGCAGGAGGGCGGTATATGCCACTCACATGAGATCACAGCAATAGCAACGACAACAATTTAATTAATTCCCAATGGACAAAAAGTACCGCCCTGAATTTTTTTCTTGTTCGTGAAGCCGTTTCACTCGGATATACATCACAATAGGGAATAAAGACTTTCAAAATTCCTGTGGAACACAGTCACTTTGTTATTCTAATTGAATGGACCATTTGGTTCACACCTTTACAGACACGGATAGAGTTGATTGCATCTGAGACAGTCACAATAATCTCTTTAAGATATGAGTCTACACTTGTGAGTGCTTTTCTCCTATATGATTGTATCTTTTGCATCTTTCCAACTATTTTACTTCTTGTCTACTGTTTTGATAGTCGTATTGTTTGCAAATTCTTTTTATATTATTGCTTCAAAGTAACTTTCATGTATCATTTAGGCCACTCACACTCAGAGATTAAAGTTTACACAGTCAAAATGTTTACCAGTAACATTAACAGAAAATAGAATGGGGAAGGGCCACATAAGTAAAGTAGATTGAGATAAGGTCAATCTAAAATACATGTCTAGGACATCTGATTAAATATCATAAATCAGATTTTCTAGGATATTGCCATTACACTCACACAAGTAATTTATTGTTGCAACCAATCATGTGTCAGTTTTGTTTTTATGAGGCAAGACATTTCCCTTCAGCTTTAGGAAATGGCTACATTTTACGTCTGGGCCGGATTGGGACTCATTTTCAGCCCTGGAGTTTCATGACTTAGACCGGCCCACTTTAGTTCCCGACTGACTATATTAAAATAATGTAATTAAAGCCTCAGAATATAAGTCTGCAATAGGTGCACTGTTCTCTACAGCCTTGTAATTCTTTGTATTTTTGAAAATTATTTAGCAAAAACAGTAGCCTAAGTTTTGCTTCACAGTGAAGATTTATTAGAACAGTAAATAACAGGACAGTATCAGAATAAATTTTCTTTAAGAAAAAATAAATATATACAAAATAAAGATTAAAATAAAATGTATTGCACTTTCTAATGACAGTAGCATCTCTTTTTCAAGGAAACAGCTGCTTTACAACTTCAAATATTTTTCACAAATATGAGAACATTAGTTAAAGAATTAAACAAGTATTGCACTGTTATCTGGCTTTTTGCACCTGTATTTAAATCACAATAAAAGCATATTGTAATCTTTAACATATTTGACATGGAAAGCACATTCAAATTAAATTGAATTAAATCAAAGCAAATTCAAAATTCAAAATGGAAAAATATGCAGGCTTAATTCATATTACTTTTATCATATTCCCTTTTAATCGTGGGCTTTGTATATTCACTATCATTTGATTAAAACATAATGGGTCACTAGTAACAATTGGGCATAGAAAGTTGTTATATTGTAACTAATGTGATCACTGCAAAAAAAAAAATGCTTCTCTTAGTATTTTTGTCTCGTTTCCAGTCCAAATACAGGGAGTGCAGAATTATTAGGCACGTTGATTTTCTGATCATATTTTTTTTTCAGGCACATTTGACCAATTCCAAACCACAGTAATCCTAATAACTACTATTGATTTTGTATTTAATAATGTATAAGTGATATATAATTGTTCATGAAGGCTGGAAATTAAAAACACCTTATATTCAGGTGTGCAGAATTATTAGGCATGTTTTCTTTTACAGATGAATTGAGCCAAAAAAGAGATTTAACTCAGACTGAAAAGTCAAAAAGTATTAAATGCCCATGAGAAGGATGCAATACTAATGCAATACTAGACATTGCAGTTAAGGCGTGACCATTGGACAGTGAAATGCTCGTTGGGTCAGCAGGATCTGACAAAAACAGGTGGTGAAGAAAAGACACCTGTTAACTACAAAAGAATTAAGAATTAAGGTGAAGAATTAAGGGTGAAACCATAAGGAACCCTTTAGTCTCCAGCGCCACCATTTTCCAGAGCTGCAACCTACCTGGAGTCTCCAGAAGTGCAAGGTGTCAGGATCTCAGAGACTTCAGTTAGGAAAAGAATCCTAAAAAATGACCCCCACTAAATAAGAATCATAAGCTGAATTGTTGTAAAATACATGAAGCCTGCTTTTTTATAGGCTTTATAGGTTTTATAGGTTGAGAATGACTCTTGAAGGACCAGCACCACATCCTCTAGTACCACTGTTTGAAGAATTCATCTTCCAGAATTTGGCAGTACGTTTTGGGAGTTAATTTTAGTCCATCCTGAAGTCCGTTTTGCAGAGATCGACTAAAAATGAACTCCCAAAACGTACTGCCAGATTCTGGAAGATGAATTCTTCAAACAGTGGTACTAGAGGATGTGGTGCTGGTCCTTCAAGAGTCATTCTCAACCTATCTGTCCATAAAGCCTATAAAAAAACCTTCTTCATGTATTTTACAACACTTCAGCTTGTGATTCTTATCTAGTGGGGGTCATTTTTTAGGATTCTTTACCTAACTGAAGTCTCTGAGATCCTGACATCTTGCACTTCTGGAGACTCCAGGTAGGTTGCAGCTTTGGAAAATGGTGGCGCTGGAGACTAAAGGGTTCCTGATGGTTTCACCCTTAATTCTTCACCTTAATTCTTAATTCTTTTGCAGTTAACAGGTGTCTTTTCTTCACCACCTGTTTTTGTCAGATCCTGCTGACCCAACGAGCATTTCACTGTCCAATGGTCATGCCTTAACTGCAATGTCTAGTATTGCATTAGTATTGCATCCTTCTCATGGGCATTTAATACTTTTTGACTTTTCAGTCTGAGTTAAATCTCTTTTTTGGCTCAATTTATCTGTAAAGGAAAACATGCCTAATAATTCTGCACACCTGAATATAAGGTGATTTTCATTTCCAGCCTTCATGAACAATTATATATCACTTTTACATTATTAAATACTAAATCAATAGTAGTTATTAGGATTACTGTGGTTTGGAATTGGTCAAATGTGCCTGGAAAAAAAATATGATCAGAAAATCAACGTGCCTAATAATTCTGCACTCCCTGTATATAAAAAAAAATTATTACATCAAGATGCATTTACTAAACAAGTATGAAAAACACCTCAAAATTAAGTGATTTTTTGCTTAAAACAATCAATATTATCTACCAATGGTGTAAGAAAATTAATAGTTTTAGATTTAGCTTGTTTTAAGCAACAACAACAAAAAAATCACTTATTTTTTAGAGTGTTTTTTCCCCCCGAAAACAAGACATACTTTCTTATGCCATTTCACTTCTCTAGTAAATGTATCTTGAATTAAGAATATTTAGATATTTGAACTGGAAACAAGTAAGATACAAATTTTTTCAGTGATAATGTTTGCTTATTCACACACTATGCTACAATAGCAGCTTACCTGTGTCTTTCACAGTGAGAGCATAAGTCTCTTCACAACTGGGTCCTGGCTCTCTTTCTGACACTAAATGAAATTTGTTATATTTATTTCTCACCACAAATATCCCATTTTTACAAAGCTTTCAAATCAAGTCAAGTCAGTTTCATTAAAGGGGCTATATGCGTTTTTCTGAAATTTGAACTCGCGACTGACACCTGTGGCCAAAAAACAGAACTGCTCTTATTTTCTGCTCGCTCTCGCAGCGGTGGTGACGTCACATCCGCAGACAGCGCGGGAAAAAACGACCCGCCAGAAAATAGGAAAAATAGGATACAGGCTTATAGGTGGACCCACTGTGAGCGGACAAGGTGTCAGTATGCTCATCAGGAGATGTTTGAGTCATAAATGGTCAAATAAAATGGCTATTGTTACGTTTATTTTGGGGAAAAAGTTGCATATTAGTTCTTCTGAATGACAATCCTACCTGCCCATTCTGGTGTTTTGGGCTCATGTGTACTGGAGCTTGGTAACGTTACTGGGCCTTGCTCTTCACTGTTAGCAGCAAACCGGACTAGAGGCGGCTGCTGCTGAAGAGCTACAAGAAAAAGTTTGATACATGAACGTGGTTTGCAGACAACGATGTTTTGCACGGTCGCTAGCAAATTGCACTGCTCCTAACTACCTTAACGTTAGCTTACTTACCGGCCTCGTCGTCTTCATTTGTTTTTTTGAGGAAAAATGTGCTGCTCAGCTTAGAACATTTGGCTGCGTCAGTTTCCAAAGCTTTCTTCTTTTTTATTCTGGCCTTTTCAGCGCCGCTTTTGCGCTTCATTATCCATTTTTATCTGACTTTTTTTTATTTTGAGCAACTTGCAAGGTGCTGTGTCGGGGGCGGGGCCAGGGAGTCAAAAGATAATCACGTCATCATTAACCTGCGGAGAAAATATTAAATAAAAAAAGAGTGGGGCTGCGGTAAAATAATAAATAAAAAGAGTGGGGCTGCGGTAAAATAATAAATAAAAAGAGTGGGGCTGCGGTAAAATAATAAATAAAAAAGTTGGGCTGCTGTGAGTGCAGGCAGCTTAGGGACAGCATCCATATTTCAACTCAGTGCCATGACAACAACGGCTCTCGTGGCCAAAAAAACAGACCGGCCCACCGGGAATTTTCCCGGTGCTCCCGATCAGCCAATCCGGGCCTGTTTTACGTCTTTCTGGATGGATGATGAACAGATTCTTTTCAGTGATGCTCCTCAATCTTCATTTTTTTCTTCATCTACTCGCAGCTGAATGCTTCATAGAACTGGGGTCCGTTACTCCGTTCATCGTGTGTTCTTTCTCCCGTATAGGCTCATACATCTTCACAGATCTTCTAACATAACATAATGATCATACAATCATATAATTAAATAAAAAAAGAAACAGCCAAGCATGCAAATAATAATAATAAAAAGCAGTGTAGAGTAGCTTATTGTAATTAGCAATTCATTACATTTTACACATGAAACAGATGATAAAGCTTCTCAAGGGTCAATGACATATTTGTCATAGCAGACTGCATTTTTTATCTGCATCTCCTGCACTGTATCAAGCCACCTGTTGTGTGGTTTCTACCGCGACCATGTTACTTTTCTTGGTCATGAGCCACTTCCTCTATTTATATTACTCAACTCCTGTATTCCCCTATTCCACCAGAATGAACTGGGTGCTAGCTCAGAGCCAGTGCTAGTGCCAGTTCTGAGTTGGTTCGACTGATGAGCCTTCTAAGAACCGGTTTGCCTTTCCACGGGCTAGAGAGCCGCCACAGAGCCAGGTCTTACGTCACTGTATAAGTCTCATCTTTCTCAGCAACGCTAGCGAGGCAGCGGGAAAAACAAACCCTGAAACACACCAGGCTTGTTCGAGATGCATCGGCGCTGCGCAGACCGTTCTGCGCATGATATCAAAATACCGCATGAGCGATACAAAAGCATAAGGAGTCGTATGCTCTCGCTGTACTTTGATGTCATACGCCGATCGGTCTGCCCAGCACAGATGCATCTCGAACAAGCCTTCCATCAACAATGGAGAACGTTGCGTTACAATTGATGCTCATGGTTTTATGATCCTACATCGGTATCAAAACACAGCGAATCTAAGGCATTCGTGCAGCTCACTGTGATTTTTATAGACGGAGATTACAGCCTTCCGTTCAGTGCACCACAGCTGGCTCTTCGCCCTCAGAGGATAGCTATGCCTGCTAATGCACTCCCACAGCCCACACTTTTGCAACTGGTTGGCAACCATGACCGACTTTGTAAAGTCTGTCGGGAAATCTCTATACAAATCAATGCAGCTAAGCTGGAAGTTCCATGGGCCAGATACACAATTACATCTTAAAGCTTACCCTGTCTCTGTTCAGTATATGTGTTCTTCTCTAAAAATGTCAGGTGTCTTCTTTGGTCTTCTGAGGTTGTGGTTTCATAGCTGGCTTCTGCTTGCTGCTTGCTTGTGCTCTCTCTCTCTCCTAAAGATCTTCCACGAGAGCTCTAAAAAAAAGGCCCCATTTTTATATCCATAATGGCACACAATGGCTGTGTCTGAAAACCTAGGCAGCTGACTCGTTGCCTCGCTGCCTTATCAGACAATGGCTTGGTAAGGCAGTTAAAGCACCTCACAAAACTTTTCGGACAGACTTCTTAGGCAGTGTAACCGTTTAATGATCTACAGCAAAATAGAGAGAGCTTTGGTGAGAACTAAACAAGTATTTAATAACTACATTAGTAATTTCTCGCTAGAAATTACATCAGAAGTGGAAAATGTTGGTAAAAAAACGTACATTTACACACAAACTGACCAGCAAACGCAACTTTCTGACGCCATATTTTTTCCCCCATGCAGCTCAACTGTCACAGAATGGAAAGCACATTGTGGGATATCAAAGGCAGCGAAGGATACATCTATGCTCCCTTCAAAAATCGATGCCTTGATGCCTTCCTACCTTGAAATGTGTCCAACGAAAGCAGCATTTTCCAGGTTTCGGACACAGCCATCATCTCTACATTTACGTAATGTGGTTTCTAGCATATTCCTGCGTGCGTTAATAAACCTGCGTCAATACTTTTTCTATTTGTGTCAACAGCATTATTTACCTGCGTCAATGGCTTTAGCAATACACACATTTTTTATTGTACATTTTATCAATTTTCTACCTGTAAAGACATTTACTTTATTACTGTCTACATATTTGAATGCTATTGCCACCAGAACCCATATTCACCCACACAAATAACACAACATACGTTATCTTTACAGGATGTGGTATACACAAAGTTCACACATCACAGTATGTGTTTTTGTCACTTATGAAAACTCCATGACCCCTAGAGTTTTCCCACGATCTGTAATTCTCTGCTTTTTGTTGTATTTTCTTATATCATTTAAATTTGTATCTAATTGTTTATACGAGAACACTCCATTTCTCTTAAAAATAGCTTTCACTGTTCAAATTAATGCAAATTAGTTCATACTAACTGTATGTAATGCTCCAATAAAATTATGAGATAATAAATCTCTCATTGAGTAAAATGGGCATTGTTTATTATTATAGACTAAACAAAGTTCAAAATAATGTTAAAATTATGTATATATAATAACATTCATATTTTTGATGCAATGAGATCCAGTCAGACGAAGTAGTGAGGATGAAAAATATTGTATTTCTTGATAAAGAATAAATGAACAAAAAATGGTAAAAGAATTTGTACGAAAGAATTAACTTTTAATTATTACAATTAATCATCTAAAACAAATAATTTTGAACAAAAGGGAACCTCTTGCAGTGAGCAAGGTTGCAAGAGTAAGAGAGAGAGAGAGAGTGCCACAATGCAGGAACTTTGCAAACTCTTGTCCAGGTCAGATAAGCAAAGGGTAAGTCCCTACTGGTCATGTCATAAATTTCATCCCTAAGATAAATACGACTGCTTAGCACAACACCTGCAAGAGTAGATAGACGTTTATTGCTTTGACACCTTTAGAGCAGGAAATAGCAAAACAAGCACTTCATCATGTCTTCAGACATTTTTGTACCTTTTTGAACCTTTACTCTAAGAAAGACAACAAATCGTGCAAACACATCTGAGATGAGATATCTAACATTGTAAGATGTAGCACTCAGATAAAATCAAAATATCTTCACGGTCCGGTGGTTGAATGGAAGGAGCGAAGACTCAAAGGTGCCGATAAGGGCCTTTTATTGGTAATAAAATAAAACAAACACAACAAACAAAACGGACCCACTTTATATTAGGTGGCCTTAACCCATTTAAGCCCACCGACAACTATAGTTGCCGGAGTGTATAGTTGTCATTTTCCTTTTGTAAGTATTTTTCTAGATAGTATCCATGTTTTTAATCTCAATGACATGCAAGAAAACAACCAAATATAGGATTTCAAGAGAAAAAAAAAGGTATTAACTTCCTTCCTGTCACATGAGACATCAAATTCAAGATTTTTGGTCTTTAGTGCTTTTTGCTTTCATAATATCCCACCTAAAACATAATTTAACCCTTTAACTGACATCTCTACTGTAAAGTAGACCTTAATTCGCTTCGATATTTTATGATATTATGTCTTGTAAGGGCCAAAATATTGAGGATCCTTCATCCAGTTTGGAATGGATGCGTTTCATTCTAATCGGTCAAGGACCCTAATTCTTTTTATGACTAGTATAGCTTATGATTCCATTATAGTGTAATGAGTTTACATTTACATTATTATATGAAATCACCTACTACAGTCAGCCATTGAATACTATGGGACTATTTATTTATTTTTGTTATATAGATGTAATTTTTTCGTCATTATATACATTTATTTTCATTTAACTTTTTGATACACAATGCCCTGTTAGGGCAACTTAATGGCGGCACTTTGTTCGGCACTATGTTCCACCACTTTAAGACAAATGTATTTGTTGTTTGTTGTATTTTCATATTCAACAGATTATAAGTTAGATGCAGCTTTTTTGAGTTTGCATCGAATGTTTTATACACAATAAATTTGTTTATGAATAAAGATTGATCTGTTGAAAGCAGTTATTTTGAGTTAGATGCCAAATATTTTCCTCCTGGTCAAATTTGACATTGAAGGGGTGCAACATATTTGCCCACCGGCAACTATAGTTGCCGCACATTCAAATACGATTTTCAAGAAAAAAATAATAAAATCTGGGGAAAATAAGTGCAGAACATGTTCACATATGGACACTATTAACATGACTATATGCATGAAATATTTTCAGAAAAAAATTGGGCACAAATGGGTTAACTACTAACATTTTAATTCATCATTTGATACAATGCACTTATTGTGTACATACATGTTTTTCCATTGTACTTACATTTTTAAAAATACCTGCATCTAATTACATCTGTAATTAATTTCTGTAGTTAAATTTTTAATTACACTGTTGACACTTCCCTTACACCCTTAAACTTACCCATACCACCACACCTGACCCTAACTTTACCCATATCCCACCACAATATCAGCAAAAGTGTTTTCCAAGACAATATGAACACAATAAGTACATTGTACTTATTTTTTTATGTAAGTACATAGTAGTTAATGCCACCTAATATAAAGAGGGGCCAACAAAACTACCCCGAGGGGGAAAACATGACTGACTTGGCTTGACTTGACTCAGAAGAAACATACAACAGGAACATAAAATTGGTTAAACAGGTGACTTGAACACTGATTATCTCTTCATCATGGCACCTGTTAGTGGGTGGGACATATTAGGCAGCAAGTTAACATTTTGTCCTCAAAGTTGATGTGCTAGAAGCAGGAAAAATGGGCAACCGTTACACTCTAAAAAAAAAGGCTCGTAATCATAGGGGAACCTTTTTTAGTGCTATATAGCACCAATTTTGGTGCTTCAGTTGTTCTTCAGCGGTTCTTCAGAGGTGCTATATAGCACCTTAGTCAAAGAACCGGTGAAGAACCTCTGAAGAACCGCTGAAGAACCGCTGAAGCACCAAAATTGGTTCTATATAGCACTAAAAAAGGTTCACCTATGATTACGAGCCAAGAACCATTTTTGGTGCAATATAGAACCTTTTTTTTTTTAGAGTGTAGGATTTGAGCAAGTTTGACAAGGGCCAAATTGTGATGGCTAGACCAGTGGTTTTCAAACCTGTCCTGGAGGCACCCCAGCCCTGCACATTTTGTGTCTCCCTCATTTATCACACCTGGTTCAACTCATCAACTCATTAGTCATCAGAACAAAGATGAACTATATCTGAGCAGGATATTTGAATTATGGGTATGAATTCAAAAGATAATGAATAAAAGGAACATTCATAAGTGTATCATATTCATACAAGAAGAATATGTTTGAGAGGATAATCATAGAAATAACCATAAGTATTATTTTTTTATACACCAATTTTTAATGATAAATTTTACTTGTTTATGAAAGAAAGTAGCAATGGCTGGGACAGACTTTCACATTTACATTTATGCATTCGGCGGACGCTTTTATCCAAAACAACTTACAGTGACAATCCCCCTGGAGCAACATGGAGTAAGGTGCCTTGCTCAAGGACACACTGGGGGTGACCACTGGGATTGAACCAGCAACCTTCTGCATATCAGTTCAGTGGTTTAACCCACTGGACCACTTCCACCTTTATGCAGTCTAATCTGAGATAAACCTGCTCCTAAGCAAGTTTGAACATACAGACTTACAGCAAATCTAGGATGAGTTTTGAGGAACCTAACAGACAACTGAGTAATCCACGTATGAAGAACGGCCACTGCTCGGTTCTCTTGATAACTACTCAAAAGTGTCATTTAGGTGTCATACAGGCCCCAGCGAGGATCGAACTCGCGACCCCTGGTTTACAAGACCAGTGCTCTAACCACTGAGCTATGGAGCCAGACCTGTTCTACTGTCCTCATTACCACATGAAAGGTACTGACATTTTCTGTGTGTCTGCAAGGGTTGTGTCTATTTGCCTTGTATAATTATTCTCCAACAAACAGTGAATAGATTGCTCAGAATGACACGTAACTTGACATGTAACTTTACATTCTTACATTGTTGTAGTTTGAAAAATAATGATATGACTACATATGACTATAAACCGAATAGTGCATGGTAGGCCTCAGTGAGCAAAAATGTTAGTTTTAATATTTTCTACATTCAATGATGAGGGGTGAAGCTTCGGCCCATTTGAACTCAAATCAAAGCACATAGCCTATTAATATTAATCTGAAATCAATTAAATTAATATGTCCTTCACTTCCCTATTTGGCAACACCAACTTGAAACGATCAATAACAAAGGCTGTATCTACCCCTATGAAAGTAGCCTATACACTGTAAAAAAAAATCCCTGTTAAATTTACTGTAAAAAAAATGGCAGCTGTGGTTGCCAGAACTTTACCGTAAAAAAAATGGCAGTGACGTTTTAGGTTTTGCAGTTCAAAACCGTATAATTTAAAGGTTTATATTGTAATAATTACTTGTACACTTCTTGGTGGACCGAGAACACAAACCATGAAATAGGTTTGAAATAGTTTTGAAACTATACCATCATTATCCCCACGCAAACCCCAAAAAGGCGAATCCGTGAAAAAGGTGATGTCATGTACGAAAGCATTACATGTTCAGCCTATAGCCAAGCGTGTTTAAACAACCTTTAAACGTCATATAGCATATAGGTTGTGATGGTAGGGTAAGAAGAAGAAGCAAGAAAGGTGCCTACAAAACACTGAAAATTAATATAAGAGGGTCATTCCTAGCCTGGATGCCAGCCGAACTTAGCCCCGCCCACAACATTTTTACTAGGTCATTCCTGTTATACAGTGACTTTTCTGTCCCTATGATTTACTTACTGATATATTTTATAAAATGGGTCACATATTTATAAGAAATGGCTTACATTATAAATGTAGGTCTTCTTTATCACTTAAACAGATATAATAGACATTAAAAATACTATTTTGTATTTACACACCTTTTTATTGATATATGCATTACATTTTATCATGTCCTCAGTGCAAAGTAATCAACTTCCCCAAGAACTATAAACCATGAAATGATAAAAATCTCCAGATTTTTTTAGATTATGTTTAATAGGCTAAACTGCCTCTAATCATAAACATAAATCCCGTTAAACTTTAGTTATTTTATGTACAATTTTCTTAATTAACCTTGTCCCTGAAGTCATCTTCCACCCTGTTAAGATGTATTTCTCGACTTCCAAAAAAGACCACAATTCCATTTCAGGAAATTACATCATTTATTTTTCCTGCTGGAATTCAACCGTACAAAATGAAGTAAGTTTTTTTTAAATGTTATCCTGCTTGTCCCACTCTTAAAGTTCCACCCTGTTAGGCTCTGTTATGAAGAATGTTTGTCCGGTCAAAAAAAATTTAAAACATATCTGACATGGTTATAAAAGTTCTGTTTATCTGTAGAAGGTTAGCTAAACGTTGATCAGTCCAAGAGCTATGGCTAACTTAGCTTAAAATGTTCCACCCTGTTAGATTCCACCCTGTTAGGTCTGTAAACCTAACAGGGTGGACATTCTAATAGAATAAATTGTATTTAGTGTATATTGCAAATTCTATATACGTGTATATTGTAAGAGAGGATTCTTATATAAATATTGAAAGGTATTGTGAACTTTCAAATACACTTCCAGATACATACACACGCACACACATGAGACAAGACCCTAAGCAAAGAGGACAAAAGGGAAGGAAGAATGTCCAAATGGCAAAGAATGAAGAAACCAGCATCCACTGTCGGTGGGGTGACACAAGTCAACTGACAGCCGGTCGGCAGTTTCAGTTCCTCTGGAAAAAACCTAAGAAACTGCATTGAGATCAATGTAAACAATTCTGTATAAATACCCCTGTCTTTTGTTTCTTGGTTGTGCATCTTTTGATTTGTTTGATAGGTGCATCCTCGTGGAGAAATTAGTTCTCTACGAGTATTTGCTCAAATTGCTCTGCTGTATTATTTTAACTTGAATTGCTCGGATGAGAACAAGTTATTTTTTACATCTATTGCTTTGAACTGCATACAAGGTAATTAGCCTGTGTATTCGTCCACTCATACAGGACTGCCCTGTTGAGATTGGATAAACTGAAGTATTACAATCTTTAACCTTTTGATATTTTGCTAACAAATATTAATCATTGTGTAACCAGTATTTTTTATCTTTTGTTTAAATACATTTTTATTTTATTAAGACAAAATACTGTTCAGTTTTTACTTCAGCTTAAAGACAGTTCTATAAGAATAGAAAGAGCGTTCTAGTACATCTTACAAGTCCAAGTTCAACCAACCGTCCATGAGAGAATCTGCTGGAGGGTAAGCATGAATTCATTCAAATGGTTATTGACTGATTATTGATTTTGTATTGTTCAATAAAGGGTAAGGGGTCATACACCTAGATTACTGGTATAAGTTAAACAAGCCAGTGAAGGTTTAGACCTAATTCTGACCTGACAGCACAAGACTACTAAGTTGCAGTTATTATTATTGTATTCTAAGGGTTAATCAGGACCTGAGATAAGTACCAGATCACCACAATATATAAATATTATTTAAAACAATATTATATAGGTGCAGTTCCACACATTACTGATGGCAAATCATGCAGGACAATGACGGAAAACTCATCCACTGTTAGGCGTCGTTCCACCCTGTTAGCAGGGTCATTTTTAAATAATAATTTGACAGCAACGTTAAATGTTTTGCATATGTCTTATTTTGAGAGGTGAGGAGCATTAACAGCATATACAGTATATGTTTTTGAATGTATTTTTTCTATTATTTACCATCCATTTGGCAAAAATGGGTACAAAAAGTACCTGTTCTTAATAATCAAGACATTTTATTCATCAATAATAGTTGTGTTATTGTTTCAAGAATAAAAAACAATACCATGATGGCATAAGGTACATATACTATCCAAGAAAAGCTCATTATTGTTTAACGTTTACATTATTAACATTTTGTGATAACTATCTGTATGTCCCTAACAGGGTGGAACACCTTCACTGCCAGTGTCTGAACAAGGAATCTACCCATAATTATTATTTTTTTAAGTCCCTGAGCTTGACCAATGTGTATTCCTGATAGTTAAACGTGTCACTATTTTGGTAGAATGCTAAAAACATGAAAATCATGTACTTTTTTCCCCAACATTTATGAAACCAAAATGTTACCGCATACCAGGAATGACCCATGGAAGTGATTTAGAAAAAGATTGAATTCTGAAACGAAATACTTAATAAAGCAATTACTCTTCATTCATTTTAAATGCTCAATGGGTTGACACAAGTGCCTTGAATAAAATATTTGCTAAATATAACAATTATTATTTATTCATATTTATCATTCACGCATATGACTTTTATTTTGAAGTTACATCTGTTAGTTCCACCCCCCCCCCCCATCTCTCTCTCTCTCTCTCTCTCTCTCTCTCTCTCTGTTCCAAACACCCTGACAGGATAACAGCAAGTTGGTGAGTGAAGAGCTATTTGTAATTTTAAAAATAACTATTACTATTACTATTTTTTATATCTATTTTGTTTTTATGTGTTTTAAAAGTTCACTTAATGTAAGAATGGTTGGCATAAAATATTCAAAATCAATGGGATATGTCAAAACATTAAAAACTAAAATAGTACACGGTAGATTTTGTCATGTAATGTATAGACATATTACAGGATTTCTAAATTTTTACTAGAAGTAAAAGTTCAAAGTTTAGCAAAAGTTTATTAGATTTTTTGGTCACACTTTAATTTAGGGTCCAATTCTCACTATTAACTTACTATTAACTACGACTTTTGCCTCAATAAACTCCTAATTGCTTATTAATAGTTTGTAAGGTAGTTGTTAAGTTTAGGTATTTGGTAGGATTAAAGGACTGTAGAATATGGGCATGCAGTATAAGGCATTAATATGTGCTTTATAAGTACTAATAAACAGCCAATATCCTATAATGTGCATGCTAATAAGCAACTAGTTAATAGTGCGAATTAGACCCTAAACTAAAGTGTTAACCTTTTTTTTTTTTTTGGTAATGAAAATGGACTGGAAATAAGCTGTTGTAAAATTTACAACAACAGATGGAAGTGGTCAATAGCAGCTAAAATGCCCTCAAATGCTTTAGTGAAAAAGTTGATGTCTTCTTTTTTTTTTCTTTGGACATGTTTCTAGTCTGTTAGGCATGCCCACAGCACAGTTTCGATTTCCACACAAACCAGATACCAACCGTTTTACTCTTGATGAAAGCAACACTACTCTTTATATTTTAGTGTAATGCTAATACGTTTTGTCTGAGATCGATTTATTTAAATATTATCACTGAATGTGTCTTCTGATCTGAGTGTTGTTCTAGTTTGATAACTTTTTTAATTTAGTCAGAGGCGGACATTACTTAAGTATTTTTACTTTCCAAGTAATTTTATTTTTCAGGTTTATGTACATTATCACTGTTCTTCTTTGGAAAACGTTTACTTCACAACATTCCAAAACATAATATTGTACTTTTTACTGCACTATGTTTCATATTGAATAACATTTAATACTTAATTACATTAAAAATGTAGTACTTTCTTACTTTTAATCGAGTAAAAGTAATTCAAAGTTTTACTTGAGTACAAGTAAGAAAGTACTACATTTTTAATGTAAGTAAGTATTAAAGGTTAAAAAAACTTTAATTTATGAAATGTAGTGCAGTAAAAAGTACGACATTATGCTTTGGAATGTAGTGAAGTAAAAGTTTTAGTTGAATTTAGTTGATATAAAAGAGTTGTCTTTTTCAGTATATTTGTAAATAGCTTTGTTTCAATAAAATATGTATCATTTCTATTCATACAGTGCCATACAAGCCATCACAGTCCAAGTGATTTCCATCTCATAAACAGCTTTTCTCAACCTGAAAGAATGTTTCGCACCAACGAGAGACGTTGTGATGAACTATACTTTGAGGGGAACCACCTGACGCTTGAAGATCTCAGATCTGATAACATTGAGAATGATTACCTCTATAATTCAATTCCACCTCAACCCGAGGAGGTGGAAATTAATGTGTCATACCTTCGGCATAACACTAGCCTTCAAGGATACCATGGCATCTGGGATTCTGAAGGGTTTAAAAAGCCATCACGAGGAGACTCGCCAACACGCGATCTGGTATGGTGGAGCCCAGACATTTCAAGACATGATATTACTATCGCTGAGGAGCAGTACTTGAATAACGAAGGATTTGACTACGAAGTGAAACCATTCCTGCACAAGTTTACCTCTTCCCCAGCTTTCCTGGCATCCTCTCGCTTGGGGAACTTCCGTTTCAGCATGCCAATCCATGAGTTGTTAAAAAGCTACAAACAACAGTTCTGTGCAGCAGGCCAGAAACCCCAAATTCGAATTTTTGAGACTGTGGTCTATAAGCAGGAAGTGATGTATTCTATTGTGATTCATGCCCCTAGTGCAAAAAAACTGTTCTCTAATTATCCAGTGCTTCAGAACAGACAAGATGCAGTGTGTGAGTTCCATGAAGACACCATTATATGGCGACCACAGGCAATGAGTAAAACGCATAGATTCCGGCTGTCTCGTAACATGCAAGCTATTTATATACCTACAAGAGCCAGAACAAATTACATGTGGGATAACATCGGAGTGGCCTTCCATGTTCCACATGGAAAAATCTTCAGATTCAGTCAGGCAATTCTGTTTAAGAGTCTCAGACTCTGTGAGGGCGCGGAGCCAAAACTTAACTCAGAAGAGTTTGTGAAGTGTGACTTTGGCCGCATCAGACCTTAGAGTAAAAATGACCAATGATCCATTACCTGCAGTCGGCTCAAAAGTATTAAAATAGTAGAAGGTTTTTGTAATCACCAATAAGTATGAAAGGTATGTGGAGGAAATATGTCTCTAATTTACCTGCTGTTTTACTATTCTGAAAATATGTTGCTGCCCATGCTGTTTTAATAAAGCACTGATAAGGAAATAGATTGTGGCCTCTTTTTTGTACATTAACTGTTGCTTTTTGGAAGGGAGAGGCAGAAATTATGGTTCTTTATCAGTTTTGCTTTGCTCCCTGTGAATTCATCTCTGCTTAGATCACCCAGCTTACAAAAACACAGGCATTTAGCTGACACTGAGACGTTTCCACTGCGCAAAGAAACCAAAACACATTGCATTTTGATATGACTTGATGCAAGTTTGGCTAACCATGAACATTTGCTACATTTTTGGAGACTATGGTTAATGAGGAAATATTAAAATGTATGATTTACTTTGCTTTCTTTCTTTATGTTAAGTGCTTAGATCCTTCTTTTAATTACATTACGCTGATTTGATTCGATTCTTTTACACTGCATTATATGCAAATGCAGTATCACTCTTAGTTCATGTTCACACTTTTATCAAGATAGTTGTGTGTTCTTTGTACTTAAAAAAAAAAAAAAAAATTCTGTGAATGCCCATTACTCTTTTTGTTTTGGACACAGCTTGGACATGATATTGCATAGGCCTATCTGTTGGGCAGGGATTTTCATTTAACTCCCGAAGTAAATTGACTGAATATGTTTTAGTTTTTCACTTTCTTTTCACCAGAGAAATTTACTTTCATTTCCCTTTACAGCTGAAAAAAAAAAAAAAAACACGTTAACAGTTGGAATTCCCCACTGTGAGCACTGGCCTCCCGGGTATCATTGCATTAGAATTATTAACAATACGAGCTAGAACAACAAGTACATCAGACACAGTGTTGCCGTTGTTGCTTTCATTTGTTTCCTCACTTTAATCTGTATTTTCCCCACTTTATTCAAAGTAATGCAAACATATGTAGGTCTTTGTTTTCTTGCCAGATATTATGGTTTGAGTCTCTAATATTACCTTTTGACCTTTCCTTATGATTCTGTAACACATAAGCAACATTCATTTTCAACTTAATATAATAACATTTTGTTGCTTGAACATCTAGCTATTCTCATGCACATAGAGTTGTGCCATTGTTTGGTATCACGTATCGTGTATTGGCATATGCAGATTCAATATATCCTGACTTTTTTGTTACTGAACTTCTTGAGATGATTTTGCTACTTTAGGCATATACAATTTTATATTAATCACTTTATCAAATGCTTTCATTGTCCAATTTATTGTCTGCTTATACTTACATCATATGTAAGTTCTCCCTTATTCAGCTAACAAAGGTAATTTTACCTTTATGTTAAAATTGATGTTGCCCTGTGAAGCCATTTTTTCATGTTAACAAGAGTATTACCATCATGGGCAACTATCTAGCGATTTTAGAAACATATTTGACGGCTCATAGCCACGCAGTCAGAATCAATTACTCCTCCGAGCCGTTTAATAAGACTATTATAATGTAACAAAGCATTTGTAACAGATGATATGTTGTGAGAAACATAGGCCCGCTGTCCAAATTTCAACATCTTTTGTCAGATCAGTAATGAGAGAGCAGTTGCTTTCTGGCCGTGCAAAGGTGTTAATTCACACACAGTCCACAATACACTGGGGGTTGGGGGGAGATGGGTGGTACTTAGGAAAAAGTTGTGGCTGTACCACAATAGAAATTCCACTGCAATTCCACTGTGGTACAGCGACAATTTTCAACATACCAATTTTCCATAGTGGTATACAGCGTTGTCATATTTAGAAATGTTTCACATGTTTAGGAATGAGGTTAATAGAGCAATTTCTGGAGCACTTCAACAGGTGTCTTCTGTGTAAAGGTGACAGAGGGAAAGAGAGTTTTGGAGGGACATTCAAATGTCATTTGACTTAAAAACAGCACATCATTGGCTACCCTAAGGCCTGCCCTTTTAATTCCCATAGTACAATATATTGTATATTTTTCTGAATAACAAGGAAATGAGTAGAAATGTATTCTTGCCAAATGGCAGCTCCGTACCATAAAGGGTTAAATGCAAGAATTGCCTATAGGCCTACCAATTTGAATTATTCAGTGACTTTATTTTGAAGGGTTTGTTCACTTTAAGACTGTGTTTGCCAATTGCTGGTGTGGAGTAGGGTGTGTGTGTGTGTTTCTGAAACAGGACAGGAGGAGGAGATTCACTCGATGAAAAAAAGCACACCTCATTCTTTCACGTTGAAGAAGAAGTGCAGTGCAGTCTGAAAACAGCGGCTTCTGGTAGCAGGTAATACCGTTGTTTTTGCGTAAAAATACTTAATGCATGTTTAATGTAATTTTAAATTCATACACGGTTAAATCACAACGTGACCGTTATTTTTTATCTCACTTAGGCTACATGTGGTAAATCGAAATTTAAAATGTTCTAGGCTATACAATCTCCCAAAAGTGTAGGGTATCAGTGGAAAGATCATTCACTTATTGTTGAAAATGACATAGCCTCCTAGGCTACTGTATGCTGGCAGAAAATTGTGTTTCCGTCTTTGTGAACTTTTTGGCGCCAGGCGTTCATTTTAAAACGACTAACGTGAACGTTTACATCACGATCCTAGGGTTAAATATAAACGAGCGAAATAGTGAAAAAGAAAACCGTTGCACAATGCACACTTCATTGGTCGCCAACTTCTGGAAGGAACAATTGTAGTTCTTTATAGTAGAGGTGGGCAGATCGATACTAATATCGATACCAACGTTGGTATCGGTATTGATTGATACCAACGTGAAAATATCGATACTTAAGTTTCAGTTTCTCTCGTTTTGCGACCTGGCCGTGTTTGTCAAAATGCTGCTGCTGTCACAGAGCAGAGGAAGCTCTCAAGAGTGCTGCTCGTGCTCGACACTGCTCTCCTCCGCCTCTCCGTCACGTGACTCACCACTAGCGCTACCACCAGCAGTCAGGCGCGCGCGCCGCTCAGCCGCGCATTTCTAATGGCAGTCAGTCAGAGGCGTAGAATGGCAGCAGAGAGAAAGAGGAGCGTTGTATGTAAAACTTTGTGACTTTGTTTATTTAAGAAAAAAATCCTGAAAAGTGCACTAAAGAGGAGAAACATTTTTTGTTAACATGCTACTTGAAAAGAGAATTTGTTTTTACATTTTTTGTATTTGTGAAGTAATCATTTTGTAACTTTGTTTATTTAAATAAAACAGAAGTAACCAAAAGTTGTTTCTGAACAAAAGCTTTTGTAGTACTGATTAATAACCCAAAATGCAAATCACAAAAACAAATTAAAAGTCATGAAAATTCATTTAGATTTAGGTTGAAGACGCATCCACCTTAATTATTAAAAAGTATCGTTATTGGTATCGGTATCTGCGATACTGGCCCTGTATTTACTTGGTATCGGATCGATACCAAATCTAGCGGTATCGCACACCTCTACTTTATAGGAAAATAAGGGACACTCTGTCATTTGACATTATCTCATGACAAAAATGTGTGTAGGCTATGTCGTAGGCTGTCATTTTAGTAGACTATCTGCAGTTAAGTATGTGTAAAGGTTCAAGGACGTAAACATTATTCCATGTCAAAATCAACCACACTTCAGAAACTTTCTCTGCTCAATTTTTTTATTTTTCTGAAGAAAGATGTGATGGATATACTGAATAATTCAATATTTTGTAGAGGGGGTCAGGAGGATGCAGTTTTCACTTCAGATTTGGAGTCAGATTAGGGGGGTTAAATGACTAGAACAGCACCATTTGGGTATTTTATTTTTACACAATAGATTGGTCTAGTAAAATAATAATTATTGGCTATTTCGTGTTTCAGAGGTCCAAGAAAATAGGGCTACAACTTGTTTTTCTATATTTAACATAACAGTGAAATAGACGACCTCCCTCGTCTTCTGGGAGATGCATGTTTTCTTGCGTGGCTGAATGTTGGACTCATAAATTATGAACAATAACCACGTTGTTTGCATTCGCCCAAAAAACAAATTTGCCGAAATCAAAACGCTGACAGTGAAAGGGAGATTTGCCTTTAGTGCGAGACCCGCTCGGTGAAGCTGGATCTAAAGCACTTCCGCGAACAGTATGTTTGCAAATCAAAAATGATTCATCTCACAGGATTTGATTAATTCTCAATTTAGAGCGACAAGCAGGGACAAACTGCGTTCCGTATGGCTCTAATACGGAACGCTTCATTGATGTCTTAAATACTGGACGATGCTGTGCGGCATGGCAACCCTACACTTCATACATGACTAATGTGTTATTTAATCATTTTGAATGTTTCTATTTTTTGTTCATCTAAATTACTTTTAAAAGCAGAGACTGTTAAATAAGAAATATAGACATGACTTGCCAAACCTGCCAAGTATTTGACAATGGTTTAAAATGTTTTTGTTTTTGCTGGAAAGCTAAACCTATAGGCCTATTACTAGCTAGCAAGAGGAAAATACTGAGTGAATTTGTTTAACATGATGCTAATCCTACCCTATCTGTCCCTCTGTTTCAGAAAGAAAATGAAGCGCAGAAATAACCGAGATGTTAAAGAGACATACTTTGAGGGACAACATTTGAGTCTGTCAGACCTAAAAGAGGAAGAAATAGAGAATGGGTACCTGTATAAGAACAACATTCCTGCTTATCCTGAATCTGTGAAGTTCCGTGTCCAGAAAGTGTCTCATGTCACTGGAAAACAAGGTCTTAGGGGTATTTTTCGCAATTCAGGCTTCAGACAGCCATCAGAGCTGGTGGCTAGTGATCAGCGCCATTTCCTCTGGTGGGATTTATCAGTCACATCTGATGACATATCCTCAGCTGAAGAGCGTTTCCTCACATCCTTGTTCCCTCGTCGAAGTGCTGCCCAAATTCAAAACCAGTCGCCCATCCTTAACCAATTCACCAGCTCAAAGGCCTTCCAGAAAGACTCTTCCTATGGAAACTTTCGCTTCACTTTTTCATTTAAGGAGCTTCTCTGGCACTATGGCAAGCAGTTCTGTGGTGACCAAAGTCCAGTCCTGCGTGTTTACGAGACTGTGCTCTACCGGCGAGAGGTTCTATATAAGGTCCTAGTGCACCCTCATGACATAAATCTTTATGACCATTATCCTCGACTTCCTGATCAGGAGGATGGTGTGTGTGGATATGATGGGGCCATGTGGTGGCGCTGTCAAGCCCCCTCTGAAACCTACAAGCTGAAGCTTGAGGTGAACAAGTTGAATCGTAGTGTTTATGTGAGCCCCCACAGAGAAGAATACTATGTGTGGGATCATGTGTGTGTAGCTTTCCACATGGAGCCGGGGTGGGTGTTGCATGTGGACCAGAACAAGCTGTTAAAAAGTGTGAATGCATGTGAAACATCCAAACCCTGTCTTCTGAGAGCGCCGGAGACTCCACTGAGTTTAAACGAGGCTGAGCGTGTATTAGCTCATCTTAAGGCCAGTATGAGGTAGGCTGGTGCTTGAAGCTAAACTCACTGCAGTAAATAGTAATGTCACTCATGTTTGATTCAAATGCTTAAAGTGCACAGTTGTAAGAAACGTTTGTTAACCCTGTTGTGTATTTCTGTTGCATTAATGGCTCCTATCAGGAAGCATTGTACATTGCTGTGAAATTAAAAGGTTTTAACTAACAAAGATTTTGCAGTGGCATCTTTTTAAAGTATTGATATCTTTTATAACAGTCAAACTACAATCTCAGTCAAACCTTTTCTGTTACTGTAATCAAACACTTTAGCAGTTGTATGAGTATCTACTTGCACCTTATAGATTTCCTCTTGTTTGAGAAAATTAAGATTTGAGAAATTAACCTTTACACTAATCTTCGATTTTAGCTGAAAAGATTCATGCAGAAACACAGATAATAAGATACAATTTTAGTCTTCACATAATTATTTACATTCTGGTTGCTATTTTTACTCGTTTCCACAAGCACAGAACTTAACTACTAAATACAAATTAGTGTATGATAGATTGTTTGAATTATATTTACAGTTTACTATTTTTTTCAATTAGGTCTGACACTTTTATGACTGTATTTAACTTACTTTATTTAGCATTTATACCAACATATTAACATTACTTCAAATAACTGAAATTTCATCTATGTGTTAAGATGTTAAAGCTTTCCAGTGCATTTTCAAGTTAATGTTGGGGTGTAGTTTTTGAAGCAAGAAAATAAAACCATAAAATGAGAAAAATATATAATTTTTTTTGCGAAGAAATTTGCAGTTTCATCATCTACACTCACAAGGAGTTTATAGGCCGCCCTCCGTACAGTCAATTTTCCACCACAATTATACCTTAAATTACGTCATCACTTCAGCTTGAATGATTCTGATTGGCCAAGAAATATAGAAAAAAAGAAACATCCACACATGGACTGATATGCAGGAGTATCTCAGTCAATAATAGGCTAACACCAAGGCCCCTAGTTTAGGCACATAGTGGCCCTCCAATGTCACAGAACTGCATTTCTAGGCGCCAGCTTGTCCAAAACAAAAAGTCATTCCATTCCCCCAAGGTGCCAGTTATTCACCCCACCAATACTGATCTGCAACAAAGAATACTAACACACACACACACACACACACACACACACACACACACACACACACACACACACACACACACACACACACACACACACACACACACACACACACACACACACACACACACACACACACACACACACACACACACACACACACACACACACACACACACACACACACACACACACACACACACACACACACACACACACACACACACACAGCTCCTTCAAGGTTGCAGTTGGCTGAGCTCTAGCTCTGATCAGAAACTTTCCCCATCCATACTGATAGCATGTTCTTTCTCTCAGTAAGAGGTACAGTCCAGACACTTCTTTAGTTATTTTGTGGTTTAAAAACAAAATGACAGCGCTGCCCTCGGCTACCGTAACCGAATGAAACGCGATGATGGGCACGGTCTTGCTCTCGCTCTGGTTGGTGTCCGCCCTTTATGACATCATACAGGTCCATACTATACCAGAGAATCCAACTCTTTAACACTAAAACACTGCATGAAATAGCATTAGGATATATAGGATTTATAATCAATATTTACTCATTTACATATTAAATAATTTGAATGACTTCTTCAAGCTTATGAGATTTACTTATATTATTATTATAGAACTATGTTGAAGCATTTACTTAAATCAAAAGTGAAGGGTCAAGGGTCAAGTCAAACATCACTTGCCTCTTCATCAGACACATATCCTTCAAGAATGATTTTATGTTCAATATTAAAATAAGAATCAATGATAATCAAGTTATAACCATTTCCTACATTTGATAAATCAGTTCTCTATAATCAATGGGTGATTTTGGATATTTTAGTATTATATTTGCTGTGATTTTGGATCCACATTCTTTAGGTGGTGCTCTGATGTCTGTGTCAGGACGTGCTGACTGGCAACTTTCCTTGATGTGTAAAGCACCCTGGGAGTGAGAAGGGCCCAGCATGTGTTTAACTATATGTCTTCCTAATTGACCTTGGGGTCACATATGTTATAGCTACGTGACTCTTTTGGGGACTCAGAGAAATGTACCTCTTTTATATGCTTTTCTTACTAAATAGAATAAATTCACTTCTGTACGAAATGTAGTATCAGCATGTTTTGGAGAAGTGTTTTGTTGATAGTTAGTTAAGATGTTCTCAACCTTGAGGAGCTTTGTGTGTATGTGCGTTGTATGATTTGTGCAGATCCAGTATTGGAGATGGGCCTTCCTGCAGGAGATGCCAGACCTAAAGTCACCTTTCTATGACCTCCGAGGTCACTGTGGACTAATCTGGGCCTGGGCGACATCGAGTCTACGCATTTTTAGTGATATATGCTCCTATCTGTCTACGTGTGGAAAGTTGCTTACGTTGCATGTTGTTAGAACCAATCAGAATCATTCCACGTGGCAGTAATGACGTGGCTAGACCTTGAAAACAGTATAACTGTTAAGAAAATTGTATGTACGTTAGACGGAGGCGGGGAGACTGTTAGAGGGAGTGCGGCCTACGAACTCCTCTTGAGCTGGCTTCTGCTGATGAAACTGCAAACTATTCTTCAGTAAATCTTTCTTTAATTAATCTGACTCCTGACTCTTGGTCTTCATTTTTCACTACTGGTCCTGGGTCCTAAGCTGTTACCCCAACAAAAGAATCAAAGGAGGTAGGGAATCCTCTTCTCCAAACGCAAAACAATTGTTCATCAAGTCCAGTAGATACTCACTCTCAGTGGATGCTCAGTTCCATTCCCTCGTTCACCACGAAAACTCTCACAGTGATGGATGGCTCGCACACCTGGTCAGACTCACACAGCTGCGGCTCCAAGGTATTGTTCTGCTGAGGCGGACTCGTTGTCTGCGGTGGGCTCGGGCTGTGGCACTGAGATGGTATCTGGCTGGGCACTGGATTGGGAGAGGGGCTGGGGTCCTTGATCCACAGGAAACCAGGATCCATTCCACGAAATCAGGGAAGTTCCCTCAAGGACCCTCCCCAAACAACTGAGCCTCTGTCGTGGTGTTGAGTCAGGGAAGTTCGACTGATGGGCGAGGTCAAGGAAGTGTTCCACATGTGCCTCGAGGGAGCGATCTCCCTGCTAAAGGCACAATAATAAAAATGAGTGAGAATCTATGGTGAGGGGAAAAACTAAAAAAATTCACAAAAACACAAGACGAGGGAAAAATATTATCGATATTGTTATGTAAATCTCTTCAGGATCGAGTCTTCTGTCATGGGTTGTGTAGTATGAAGTGCACAAAGATGAGGGTTCAAGTTCAAAATAGAGTACAATAACTAGTAAATCCAATATACAAAGGTGCAAAGCAACACAACATAATCATAGACGAGACCTGACAAAGATGACACACACGAAACACATATAACTGAAAACAATGATGATTAAACACACACACCTGAACAGAATGACGAAATCAATTCAGTAACTATGCCAACAAACAAGTCAAGGAGAAACAGTGCAAACAAAAACAAAGTCCAAATAGAGGTAACATGATAAATGACTAAAATCTCTGAAAAATAAATACTCAAAGAGATATTTAGGTACGCTCTGAAAAGAATTTGATGTTAACAATGACTGATATGGCTTCTTGTGTGTGAATGAAAGTATGAAAATATTAATAGTTTCAGCAAAATTGTAATGTTCTTTACAGAATAGTCTAAACATAGACCTAATTACTTTTTTTAAATGAAATATAGATAATGGCCGGAAACTTTTCGCATTAGCTTGCGATTCCAGTCAATGAAGCACCAACTAACGTTTTTCGGGATTTTCGGAAGGAGACTGGAGCTTCAACTTTAATTTCTACATTTCCATAACGGTTTATTTCACACCGACATAATGAGTTGTTCTGCAGTTAACTGTACTAACTGATTCTGCGGGAGTGTGGGCGGGGCCTTGATACTACCGGTGCGTCCAAAATTAGGTAAAAAGTATGTTCTATATAGTATGAATGTGTGTTGTATGAATGTAATCCGGACTTACTACATCCGCCATGTTGTCATTGTCACATGAACTACCAGCGTCAGTTGTGTCGCTTCACCTCCATTCATAAATCTCTACCTTCTATCCTAAATCCTATAAATACTATCAATTCGGACTTACTACTCTGTTGGCATACTGTTTTCCCACATACTATATAGGGAAGTATTAGATTTCGGATGCAGCTTGTGACTCCACTTCATGCTCACTACTGTGCATACTCGGGCTCCAAGATGTCAGCGCCATATTTGGACATTGGCAGCTTCACTTTTCTACAGGAAGAGAGTGAAGGTGCATTGTTTATCTTTTTTTACAGTCTGTGTGTTAGACTCATGTTTGATTAAAATGCTTAAAGTGGTAAGAAACATTTGTGAACCCTGTTTTGCATATTGTATTTCTGTTGCATTAATGGCTCCTATCAGGTAGCATTGTGCATTGCTGTGAAATTAAAAGGTTTTCACTAACAAAGATTTTGCAGTGGCATCTTTTTAAAGGATTGATATCTTTTATAACTGCTGTAAACTTTATTTGTTGGCCTAAAACAACACTTTTATGACTGTATTAAAGCTGTAATGGACATTATTTACCATTAATTTCACCAATATATTAACATTATTTCAAATAACGGAAATTTCAACTGTGCAGTGCATAATAAAGTTAATGTTGGGGTGTACTTTTTGATGCAGGAAATTAACATATATAAAATGAGTTCACTTTTCACAATATACGGAAAATGTACTCATCTGCGGTATTACCCTACAGACCTTATGCTGCGTTCCAGGCAGGTTTTTGAGCCCGTAAATTACAACTTCAAACCACGACTCACGACTTTGTAGTGTTCTAGGCAAAGTCACGCCAAACTGCCTGAGCGCAAGGAATTGTGTGGTAGTTTGATGTAAACAAAGCATGTCGGACCGTACGGGGTGTATGCTTATTTACAATCATTTCTAGCGCCAAAGGTGCTTACTCCTTGCTTTTTTGAGGGAAAAGGAGGAGAAAAACAGCGCAGACGGCAAGAAAAGCTGTTATACCTTTTATTTTACGTTATTTGTATATTTCATAAAAACACGCATCCGTAGGGGGCTGCCATTGTTGCTTCGCGGGCTATGTGACGTCAAAACTCGTAACTGGGAGTACATCGATCTAGTACGAGTTCACGGGTGGGAAGTCACGGGTTTGACTGCCGTTCCAGTGCACTTTCATGGGTAGAAGGTTGGAAAAACACGGGTTACGGGTTGCCTGGAACGCGGCTTTAGACCTTATGCTATTGCCGCATTCCAGGCAACCCGTAACCCGTGTTTTTCCAACCTTCTACCCGTGAAAGTGGACTGGAACGGCAGTCAAACCCGTGACTTCCCACCCGTGAACTCGTACTAGATAGATGTACGCCCAGTTACGAGTTTTGACGTCACATAGCCCGCGAAGCAACAATGGCAGCCCTCTACGGATGCGGTGTTTATGAAACAAATATACAAATAACGTACAATAAAAGGTATAACAGCTTTTCTTGCCATCTGCGCTGTTTTTCTCCTCCGTTTCCCTCAAATAAGCAAGGAGTAAGCACCTTTGGCGATAGAAATGATTGTAAATGAGCATACACCCCGTACGGTCCGCCGTGCTTTGTTTACATCTAACTACCACACAATTCCTTGCGCTCAGGCAGTTTGGCGTAACTTTGCCTGGAACACTACAAAGTCGTGAGTCGTGGTTTGAAGTTGTAATTTATGGGCTCAAAAACCTGCCTGGAACGCAACATTAATTTAACATGATGTTAACTTAACCAAGACTGTAAAGGACAATGCAGTATAACCTAATTATCTCAAAACCGAATGAGCTTTTCCCAGTCTGGATTCAATAAGTGTGTAATATTCAGGAGCTAAAATTAAATTATTATAAATGGTTTCCACGCCCCCAGCTGCTGATCAGCGATAGGCCTTTCTAGTTTCGAAAGTCTGTAAACCAGAAGGCGGGAACTAGGCGGAAGGCAGCTGTATCCTTTTCAGGAGAACAGGCAGAATAACATAACTTGACGAGCGGGAACTAAGGTAGGCTATGGAATGGAATGTAGCCTTTTGTCTCGATTTAGCGCGATACAAAGCATTGTCGGGAATAGGCTGTTAAAACGAAACTATAGGCTAGCCTATATTGAGAACGTTTTTTAAGTGAACGTTCTGTCATTTTGCAAATGTTATGAAAACCATCGTACTGCGATAGCCAGTCTATCACAGGGGGCTCACCATAGACCGTAAAAAAAGGCTCACACACAGAAACAAGTATCGCTATTTACCTATGCTGCATTTCTTTGAACTGTGGTGGAAACTGTTTATTAATTAAAGTGATAAAAATAGATAAAATCTAAGCAATTAATTCCTTGCTGCCGCAGGTAAGTTAAGTTAGCCTTTGGATTAACATAATTTTACGTTTCTAAGTGCATTAATATTGGAATACAAAAAATAACAGATAAGACTTTACTTTAAAATTCACATTTCACTGTACTAATAGCCTTCAGTAAACTGTGTAAGAGACTCTGCAAAACATGTAATCATAAAGAGCAAATATTGTCATTTTACAAAATGCTTTGAGATGCTTCAGGCTGAAGAGAGACGTGTAACGGTTGTCTTGGCGAAATGGAGCGCATGCGCAGAGTTGTGAGCAATAGAAAAAATACATTTAGAGAATTTATTTCAGATTCGAATGAAATGCTGTTACAGAAGGGGAAGTTCAAGGTCCCGATTGCTTATATGCATTAGGTTCAATCCCAGCTAACAAGGAACGTTCCCATAATTTTCACTCTCGTTTTTTAGCTGTAAATGTTAGGGAAATGTTATTTTAAAAACTCTTAAAAAGTGGATGTTTTGAGCGTTCAGAAAACATTCAGAAATAATGTTTTCATAACATTTACAAAATTATACAATGGAATGTTCCTCTTAACGTTCACATTTAGAACAAAAGTTGTTAATACATAAAACAAACTGGACATTTTGAATGTTCTTTCAGATATAATGTTTTCATAATTTAATGGGAATGTTAGCAAAACATTTTAAGAATATTTTACATATTTTAAGAACATATTTTAGCTGGGATGAAGTCAGTATTATTTCTGTTTACCTGTATAGTTTATATACAAGTTTCATTGTTTGTTCCTTATGCATAGCCTAGGTCTTGTGACTTCATGTTCTATTCAATTCTCTTTATTGATCAAACAAGTAGTAGGCTAATGTTTAAAAAACGTTAGATGAACGTCCAACTAAACCATTTCAAAAAATATTTTCCATGAACAATGTATAATGTTTTTGTGCTAGCTTGATAACATTAATAAAGACCAGATTATTAACTATTAATGTTCTATTACTATTATTGTTATTGGAAGAAAGTTTGTTCATAACTTTGTGAAAACCTCGCCAGAACGTTAGCCAAAGTTCTGAGAACATTCCCTGAGCAGCGTAATCTGCTAAATGCGACTATAAGGCATGAAGATATTATAACATTATATAAATATTATAACAACATGATTTTCTGTAAAGCTGCTTTGAAACCATGTGTATTGTGAAAAGCACTACACAAAAAATTAAGACTTAAATAACTTGTTTTATTAAAATTGTTCTCACAGTGAACATTTAGCAAATATTAATTAATAACATCATAAAAACGTTTCCTCTCAATGTTATGAGAATGTTTATCAAGTACAAATTACATTTTACTCTGAACGTTTTATGATAACATTATGAAAACATTCAGTATATAATAATATCATTAATAGGATGTTCCAAGAATGTTGTATTCAGAACATTTTGATAACATTATGAAAACATTCAGCAAATAAATATAACATTATAAGGATGTTCTGAGAATATTCTAAGAACGTTTTCTCTCACCATTACGAAAACGTATAGTAACTAACTATTAATTGCATTATAAGAACTTTCCATAAGCAATATTGTAAGAACGTTTTGTCCTAACATTTATATAACTTTAAAAACAATTTATGTTATTTAAAAAGTTATGGAAACTGTAAGAAATATTATGATGGACGTTGAAGATCTTGATGAAGTTTATTGCAGCATAGCAGTGACGAAGTACATGAAGCACCTTGGGTTCACCAGCGTCGTAATGAACCCAGAACATCCAAATCTCAAACCTTTTATTCTGTCATAGTTTACCACTCTTAATGCAAAGGAAATTGCTCCTGTTGTAACAGCTGTGGTCTGTATGTTAATGAAGTAGTTACACTTCATTGTCTGAGATGGTTCTGTGGCCCACACCCCTACTAATTGATGACCATTTTCTCAGGATGTGATCAACCCAAATGGTACATAAGCAATATAACGTGACTTTCTTCTTCTCTATGATAACTAAGCCCTTTTGGGGATGTGCTCATTATAAAATATACTTTAGAGTGGAATCTGAGTTAAGGCAGACTTCAATTTCTTATAGAACGTTCCCTGTTAGCTGGAAAAATGTTAATAGTTTTAGCAAAATTAGAACAGCATAATGTTTTTTTACAGAATAGCCTAAGCCCAAACATAGACCTAATACTTTTTTTTTTTAAATGTTGCTTTACATAGCTAAAGGGCCGAATGACACCTTATGGATGAATCTGTTTTCAATCCCCGATTTGAAAATAGTTCTTTACATAATAATGACTTGCCTGTTTATTTTTAAGGTTAAACATTTCGAAAAGCATTGTGTCTATTTAAACTGATATTTTTTAAATCTTTGATATTTAAAATAATAAAGACTCAGAATTTAAGTGTTAGATGTTATGTTAATTGAGCAAAGTAGCAAGCAACTTTGTTTCCATGTAGAGGCAAAATCAGGGCAAGACAAGGGATAGTTCACCCAAAAAAAGAAAATTCTGTCAGCATTTACTCACCCTCCTCAAGTTGTTCCAAACCTGTATGAGTTTATTTCTTCTGCTGAACACAAAAGAAAATATTTTGAAGAATGTTGGAAACCAGACAGATGCCGGTAGCCACTGACTTCCATATATATATATATTTTTTTTGGCTACACTCTAAAAAAAAAAAAGGTTCTATATTGCACCAAAAATGGTTCTTGGCTCGTAATCATAGGGGAACCTTTTTTAGTGCTATATAGCACCAATTTTGGTGCTTCAGTGGTTCTTCAGCGGTTCTTCAGAGGTTCTTCAGCGGTTCTTCACCGGTTCTTTGAATAAGGTGCTATATAGCACCTCTGAAGAACCGCTGAAGAACCACTGAAGCACCAAAATTGGTGCTATATAGCACTAAAAAAGGTTCCCCTATGATTACGAGCCAGCAACTGTCTGGTCTCCAACATTCTTCAAAATATCTTATTTTGTGTTCAACAGAAGAAAGAAACTCATACAGGTTTGGAACAATTTAAGGATGAGTAAATACATTTTCATTTTTGGTGAACCATTAAATCGTGTTATCCATATGCTACATTATTTGCACTTTTTGTAAGGCCGGAAAAAAACTAGCAAATGCCAGGCTGTCTGATTGAGGAACAATTACTCCCCGAGAAGACAAAGGACACTTTCTGTAAATTAACATCTGAACTGTCTCTTACGCACCATTTGAGACGCAAGTCCAACCTCAGTATCATCCTAATCTACATCTTTCTCTGTTGACCCCCTCTTCCCCAACTCCTACTCTCTCTCATGCTAAGATCACCTAAAATACACCCAAAATCTATATGGTTTCATGGGAACAAGTACTATACAGTATTATACATGTTTGATATCGTTTGAAATGTCTCAGCGCGACTGGTACAAAGGCCTCATCCCCACAGAAGTAAACCAAAAGATAATAAAGGATTTAAAAGTTTAGAGATATTTTGCCTATTATGGTGTTGGGTGTGTCTTCGGCCATTTGGTCTTTCGCCAATACAGGTCTATGGGACAGTGATTAATGTAAATTCCCATTGTTAACACATGTTTCCATTTGAAAGAGGTTTCTGTCTTGGTTTGGGTATTTAGATGTTGCAAAGGGGTCAGGGCGCGATTCTGTAACCAGATCAGCCCGTAATGCTATGCATTATGTACCCTATTTCCTAGAAGTCAGGTATCCATATTTTATTCTTTACTTCAGAGTATTTGATGTTATGTATGGATTATCTTGAATTGATGTAATTGGCGTTATACATTTACCTGACTGTTAATAAATTGTTACATTTGGATTTATTCTGACTTACTCTGGAATTATTAACGGGTATAATTTCAACAAAGGGTTTAACAGAATAATGAGATGTGTAGTTAACTATTAAATATAAATGACCAATTGGCATTTTAACCTAAATTCGAGATTATGATCAAATGGAGTCAGATAAAGATGAATTGGAATTAAATCCCTTTGCCCAGCTGAAAAGACCGAACGCGAAATAGACTTTATTAGGATGAATTAGCGGGTCTTACAATTTTTTTACTAAAGAACTTTCTATTTATTTCTTTAGATATGTTTTTAAAATACTGTTTGACCTTTTATAACATATGATAAGCTAATCCTCATCTTTTCTTTTAGTTTCAGAAAGAAGATGATGCGTCAAAATGCACGAGAATGTACTGGGACACATTTTGAAAGACATCATTTGTATCTGTCAGATCTTAAAGAAAAGCCTAATATAAAAAACGTGTATCTGCGTAAGAACAACATTCCTGCTTATCCTGAATCTGTGGAGTTCCGTGTCCAGAAAGTGTCTCATGTCACTGGACAACAAGGTCTTCGGGGTATTTTTCTCGATTCAGGCTTCAGACAGCCACTAGAGCTGGTGGCTAGTGATCAGCGCCATTTCCTCTGGTGGGATTTATCAGTCACATCTGATGACATATCCTCAGCTGAAGAGCGTTTCCTCACGTCCTTGTTCCCGCGTCGAAGTGCTGCTCAAATTCGCAACCAGCCGCCCGTCCTTAACCAATTCACCAGCTCAAAGGCCTTCCAGAAAGAATCTTCCTATGGAAACTTCTGCTTCACCTTTTCACTTAAAGATCTTCTCAGGCACTATGGCAAGCAGTTCTGTGCTGGCCAAGGTCTAGCCCTGCATGTTTATGAGACTGTGCTCTACAAAAAAGAGATTCAATACACGGTTGTAGTGCATCCTCGTTCCGTAAATATTTATGACCATTATCCTCGACTTCCATTTAATGGGGATGGTGTTTGTGGATACAATAATGGGGCCATGTGGTGGCGCTGTCAATCCCCCGCTGAAACCTACGAGAATCAGCTTGATGTCAACATCTTTGATAAAAGTGTTAGTGTGATCCCTCATCACAAAGAATACTATGTTTGGGATCATGTGTGTGTAGCTTTCCACATGGAGCCAGGGTGGGTGCTGCATATAGACCAGGACAAGCTGTTTGAAAGAGTGAATGTGTGTGAAATGTCTGAGCCTCCTCTTCTTAGGGGCTCAGACACTAAACTGAGTTTGCATGAGGCTGAGAGTATACTAGCTGAACTTAAGGGCAGTTCGGAGGCCGGTGGTTGGAGATGAGCATGCCATGCAGATATTACATTCACATGGAATTACAAAGATAATCATGCCACACACATCATTTAAACCGCTTTGCTTCATTAAACATCTTAAGTGCACAGCTGACATATTTCATGAAATAATTTTAAACTTTTAAGTCACACGTAGATTGCTATATTTCATAACTGCTGGAAACGTGGATATATCCTCAACAAAACATATCCTGCCATTGATGGTGCAAACTTATGCAAACTTATGGATATCCTAACTATGTTATCTAGATGAATCTTAATCTCTTCAGTGTTTTATTTGGTCTTGTTTGATGATTTATTAATGCACCTTTGGACTGATCTCCATAATTAAGTGAAGAATGGAACATATTTTAGCATTCATGCTATCATATCATTTTTTAAAAATAATATAATGATCTGTATTAGATATATGTTGTTCACATTGGATTTAGAACAGCTACAATAAGCTATTTTAGTTAAGAAATGTACTTTTAATTCTGTCCACCAGAGGTCTGTGTTGGATATCATATCTGGTATTATTCCCAGTTTTCCCTTTTCAACTGTCTTTTATGTTTTACTATATATGTCATATTACTTAAATCAAATGTATTAAATTAAATGTGGCTTATTTGACTAAAATCTCTTCAGCTTAAACCAATGGGTTAATGATGGTGAATCTGATTTTAGTGAACACTGATCAGTGATGTTACTTGATGTCAAGCTGTTCTATTGCTGAACAAATAAATATAACTATTCTACATAGTTCACTTGCTAGTGTTTGTCTGGTTAACAAGATTCATACATCCGCACCCACATTATTTTGGCACAACATCCAAACCCTTTGCCACTAATGATAATATTAATAATTATAATAAAATTGCAATTAGTTACTGCATCAAGGCCAGGGGCACACTCTAAACAGATAATGCCAGTCATAACTGATAAAAATATTCCTATATTGTCCCATATTTCCACCCTTTTCTTAACCTCCTGAGCGCCGCTGTCTACATACAAGGACATTATTGTAGTGAATTTCTCTGACACCATATGTCACAGTTCTGAATATCCTGCAAAGAGCACATTCAGGTCTTTTACATTCAGAGATACCATTTGTTTGGAGGTTTCACCAGGACAACAACTTCTCCTTGGTCTTTAAAAAGGACTGAATTATCAAATTTATCACTCTTATATGATAATATTTTGTAATTTAAATCTGACTAATTTGTTTCAGGAAAATGTTATGGGGTTTCTTATCAAAATGACTCTCTGTTACAAAACAGGGCATTGATTTCATACATGTCCTCTGTAGAGGACACCGGAACTTAAAGCATGTTTATCAGGCATTTTAAGAGACACAACAAGTAAATAGGGAAATAAATTAGATATCAATATTTCTATAAAATATTACATATTATTCTGAAAATGTTGCCAACTATTACTCCCATTATTTCAATTATACATTGCATTGAATGGGAAAACCCAAAGTAAAATGGTATATCAATTCATTCCGTTATATCTTTCATAGTTGAGATTCATCTTTAAACCAAGTTTGGTTTAAAAAAAAAAAAGAGTTTATTTTCAAACAACTTAGTCCTGGTGTCCACTTATGGACATAGCATAACATATGATTTAAAAAAAATCTATTTGTTTCTTATGCACTAATAAACAAGGCAATGACATGAAAAAATACTAATTTCAAAAAACTTCCACCTCCCCTGGGTCTTAGGAGGATTAAGTTAAAAAGAAGAACTTGAGCTTATGTTTATTTAAGATAATAACATGTGTGTGCTCCTGGACTTGGTTTTAGCTCAATGCTTCCAGCTAAAAGCAGCAATGCCAACACCATATAAGGCCACTTGACTCATACAGATGATGTCATCACCACAGCCCTGAGTGGAGAATCTCCTTTGCCCTGGCCTGCAGTGTGAGAGAAAGAAAGTGAGGGAGGTGTGGTGAAGAGGAAAGAGAAAGAAAAGAAGATACATTCGCAGGGAATGATATAAAGAAGTGAACTGAAGCTTGTTTGTAAGCTGTTTCAGGGTTAGAAAAACACGAGAGAAAGAGGCATAGAAAGAAACGGTTGGGGGAAAAGGGTGAAGTATTGTAACAGCTGGCAGGAATTGTGACAGTTGAGGGAACTTTACTCTACAAGCAGGAGCTTCGATTAGAGTAGTCTTCTTACCATGGGGAAGTCAGGTAAGTGTACAATTCACCTTTCAATCCATGTCTCGCTTTAGCATCTGTGATGTCGTCAAATACATATTTTCTTCAGTCTCTGTCACCGCCATCCTCTGCTATTCAATGTTTTGTCAGCACAGGTTGAGTATGCTTTACCAGTGTGTGTGTGTGGGTGCGCGCGCGCTGGGGATTGTTAGCTACTCAATCCTTGCTTTGTTTGAGCAATAGCATCATGCAGTTGGATTTATGCCTATGCAGTAGTGGCAAGCACAATTGTTTGGCTACATTTGCCCAGACCAAAAGTTGTTGCAAATAGAGAACAGATTTTGCCATAATTTCAATGCATTATCTGAATGTTCAGTCACTTTTTTTCAAAAGTATAATACATAAATTATTGTTAAAACAAACCAATTTATTTACAATAAATTGTAATGTTAATTAAAATGAGTCTATTAAAAATGTTTTTCTTTTAATACAACATTTTATTTTATTCTAATAGTGAAAGACACTTCTAGAACATTAAAATCATACAGACTTTATTTTTGCTACTCAGAACCAAAGATACAGTATATGGATATACAGTATATAACTTTTTACAACGAAGGACCAAAAATCAAACTTGGTAATGTTGATAAGTAAATAAGTAAATGTTAAGTAATGTTAAGTAAATGTTGGATTATATCCATCTATGTTATATTAAATATATATTTTAAAAAAATAACTTATATTCTCTTTATTTCAAGGCTAAAACAAATCAAAAATGTTCAAAGAAAAAAGATATTGCAATGCTTTATTTACCAGTCAAATTATTACTAGCCTTGAGTAATATATAATTTAGGATTTTAGGCTGTAAGGCAAGGCAAGGCAAGGCAAGGCAAGTTTATTTGTATAGCACATTTCATAAACAATGGCAATTCAAAGCGCTTTACATAAGAAATAAGAATATGTGTAAGAATTAAAAATAAAAACAAGGATAATTAAAACAGTTGTAAAGAGAAAATAAAATGGTGACAGATGCATAAGGAATATACATATACAGTTGTAAAGAGAACTAAAAAGAATAAAATGATGATATATAGATAAAACAACAATCAACAAAGGAAACTAAAGCAGTTATTAAAAGAATAAAAAGAGGATGCATAGATAAGATAAGGTGCAATCAGTCGGACGTACAGTGGCACAGTGCTCATTCAGCAAATGCACAGCTAAACAGATGTGTTTTGAGTCTGGATTTGAAAGTGGTTACTGTTGGAGCACATCTGATCTGTTCAGGAAGCTGGTTCCAGCTAATATATATATATATATATTATGCCAGCTGTATATCTGTTGAGATTAGCAAAGAAAAATTGCACTTTCTAATCTCTGGCTATTGATACTCTGTTGACTTTGCAGCCTCCAGGCTTTTTTGCGAGGAGGTGCTGAAGACTCATAATGAGTACAGGAGGAAACATCAAGCCCCACCTTTAAAACTCAGCAGTAAACTGAGCCGTGAAGCAGCAAGGTGAGGCCTTTTCTCCCATATGCTTGCTCTGCTCTTTGCTGTTCAAATCTTGTAAAACCACAGTTTCTTTTCTTTGACATTACTTTCCTCTTCACTACAGTTTAATGCCCTTCAATTCAGCTGAATGCATGTGTCTTGCAGATATGCCGAGAGCCTTGCTAGCACCAGGATTCTGAAGCACAGTGCTGAGTCTAGTAGAGGAAACTGTGGAGAAAATTTAGCATGGGCGTCTTATGATCAAACAGGTACAAATCCTCTTCTTCTGTCTCAAAAGTGTCCAGATACTTGCATAGATATAATAGCAGACAGATTTTCTCAACAGCTGGGACTCATTATGAATTGACTAGCTCCATGTTCAGTCTAAAGTTGATTACTAAGTGGAATGGAATGTCTGGCCAGTCTGGGGTGATTTGTAAAGTGTCACTAAATGTATAGTGGGTCATATGAAGTTTAGCTTCAAGTTGTTCTTTGGAATCATCGGTTTAATATTATAATTCATCAACCACATTGCAAAAATGTTCAAAAACACATTCTATAGAATAATGCAATTTGGATTGCTGAATTTTTATGGCCTGCCTGTTTCACATGATAATCTATGTGTATGTTTGTGTGCATGTGCTGACAGGTAAAGATGTGTCTGATCGCTGGTATAATGAAGTGAACCAGTACAACTTCAACCAGCCAGGATTCTCCTCTGGAACTGGTAAGATTATTTACATCTGCTCCTGGAGATCAAGCTACCTGCAAAGCTTAGTTCAGACTCTTATCCAACACACACAAACCAGCAACTGAAGGTCTTTCTGGGCAGTTATGCAACTTTACACTTCATTCACTTCCATTTCATTCACCCTGACCAGCTGAAAACTGCCCAAAACCTCTCTAAAATGACCAGAAACCAAAACAACTAAGACAAGAAAACCAGCTTTGGTTGGTTTAAGATGTTCTTTTTAGTAGGGAAAGAATGTAAATAAATGTAATTTATTGATCTCTTGGCTCAGTACACAAAACTACACGATATGACTTTAATGGTTTGCAGTCAGAGGTGGACAAAGTACACAACTCCATTACAGTATTAGTATTTGTACTTAAGTACTTAAGTATCAAAAGTAAATTTCCTTTTTTATGTCAATTAATTATTTTATTATTGTTGTATAAATGCACTCTATGCCATCATTGTGGTTTAAGCCAGTCAGCGATGCTCCATCCAACATGCTAGCATACGACTACCTTGAACTAATTTAAATACTTGTATGAAAGTTACAAAGCTCTTTACAAAGCTGCTGTCACTTTAAGGCAGAATGCACAAATCCTATACACTGATACACATCCGATATTCCCCCAACTGTTTACGTTCACTTAAGACATAATCAACTTTGTTTACGTGAATACTTTCGAGGAACTGTCTTCTTCCATTTTGCTATAAACTGATCAGTGTTCAAAAAATGTTGGGAAACTTCACATGAGCCTATACAAGAGTGATTACTGATAGCCTGTCTGCAAAAACAACAACAAAAAATACCTTTTAAAGAAGAAACAAATCATCCACTGATTTTCAAAGCTGCTACAGAAACGACTTTTGACTTTGAGGACCTTGATAGAAATGTAGTAGAGTAAAAAGTATGATATTTGTCTTTCAAATGTAGTGAAGTTAAAGTAAAAGTATCCCTAAAAAATAAAACTTCAGTAAAATACAGATACTCAAAAAGAGTACTTAAGTACAGTACTCAAGTAAATGTACTTAGTTACTGTCCACCTCTGTTTCCAGTGTTGCAGGAGAGTGGAGTGGATGACATATTTTGAAGTCGGCATGAAATCACTGTGTTTTTTGTGAAATTACTAGTCTTGTGGTGAACAATAAATTGACAGCAGGGCCGTACGCAGGGTTTTCTAAATACAGAGGTCCCAAAATGTAGCTTGCTAGAGGGCTTGGGTGGCAGTAAAAAAAAGTAAACATAGGGTGAACTGATATGTTTTATGAATTGAAGTGAATTTACTGAAGGCTACCAAGCTCACAAATATTTTTTTTGATAATATTTTCAATTCAAAATAGTGGTCATTTAACAGTTTTATCATAAAACAGCTAAATGTTTAGTTAAGCTATTTACATCTTACCTCGCACTTTATTACCGTTAACTGGAATTCAAGCTCACTGCTCAGCAGCTTCTGTGAACATAAAGCCCGCCTACTTTGATTTGATTGGTCATCTCAAACATTTTGACATTTATGAGCACTATTGACCACTGAGGCTGCTCAGACGAGAAGGTTAGTTATATTGGTGTTGTGCAATATCCTTGCAGCACCAAAGTAGAGTCAAATTAGGCAATCATTATTTCACAACCTTTGCTGTATACTCCTTGGAAAAAGGTTCGGACCTCAATGGTGGGTACGGCCCTAATTGACAGTTCGCTTTTCTTCATAATCTTTATTTAAAATCAGAAAATGTGCTTCCCTTCTGGAATGGTATTCCTTGTCTGATGATGTCAGTTCGACAGCTTGGGCAGAGCATCCTTAAAAAGGTGGTGAGGAGGTACACTAAAATCAAGCCCTGCCCTCTATCAGTATTACATTTCACTTGAAAATAGGTCACAATCATGGGCGTCGGAACCATTGCATGCACTTTTTACGACCAATGATATCGACAACTTCTCAAGTTGAGCACACGAGTGTGTGTGTTTATTTTTTCCAAATAACAGAAAACACTTCCTCCAGAGGTTGTTAAAGGGTTAGTTCACCCAAAAATGAAAAATCTGTCATTAATTACTTACCCTCATGTCGTTCGACACCCGTAAGACCTCCGTTCATCTTCGGAACACAAATGAAGATATTTTAGTTGAAATCCGATGGCTCAGAAAGGCCTCCTTTGGCACAATGCACTTTACACTCTCAAGACCCATAAGGTACTAAAGACGTCACAAAGTCCATCTCACTACAGTTGTTCTACAATAACGTTATAAAGCGAAGAGAATAGTTTTTGTGCGGTAAAAAAAAAACGACTTATATAGTGATGACCGATTTCAAAACACAGCATCATGAAGCTTGGAAGCGTTATGAATCAGTGAGTCGAATTATGATTCGGATCGCGTGTCAAACCGCCAAACTGCTGAAATCACGTGACTTTGGCGATCCAAACCGCTGAATCGACTCACTGATTCATAACGCTTCGAAGCTTCATTATGCATTGTTTTGAAATAGGTCATCACTATATAAGTCGTTATTTAGGTTTTTTTTGCGCACAAAAACTATTCTCGTCGCTTCATAAAGTTATTGTAGAACCACTGTAGTGAGATGGACTTTGTAACAACGTCTTTAGTACCTTTTATGGGTCTTGAGAGAGTAAAGTACATTGTGCCAATGGAGGCCTTTCTGAGCCATCGGATTTCAACTAAAATATCTTCATTTGTGTTCCAAAGATGAACGGAGGTCTTACGGGTGTCGAACGACATGAGGGTAAGATATTAATGACAGAATTTTCTTTTTTGGGTGAACTAACCCTTTAACCTACGTGATGTGTCAACACGCATTAGAACATCTTAAAGGGACCGCGATCCCTGAACAGTTATGAAGAATAAAGTGCTGCGTTAATACTCAGCAGTGTATAGAACCATATTTAACAACAAGGGTGAATTATGTATGTCACATTGACTACAGCATGTCTGTTAACCTACTCCTAACTGACAAACATTTATTGTTAAACACGTTAGACGCTTTATTTCCACTTTTCTAATATTTTCTGAATTTTTATTGAAAATAAATGCTTTTCCGATCTGATATGTGATGGCAAAAGGGAGTAGAGGTAGAGCGAGTTCGGCAAAAGGCAGATTCGAACCTCAGGTTGATTTGTGTCAAAACTTTCTGCCATGTGCTTTACCGTAATTTAGTTTTGAGTTTTCCGTAAAACTAGTTTTCCGTAATTTTGACTGGCCCAACCAGAAGTTAAGTAAACAAGGGGGTATATTTGTACTTAATGTAAATGGCATCTACTCCACTAAAAATTTTCTGGGAGAGGACCCATCCACATTTGACTCTCAGATGGTCACAATACTGAAGTTGGGTCACAACTTCCGGCTCAGAAAGACTTCAAATGTATTATTTATTTACTCAAACAGAAGCACTAAGGCATGACATCATATCCTGCTGCCCATATTTGTTGTAGTGTCCAAATTAGTTCTGCATTAAACTAAACTTTGCGGGAATGTTGATTTGAATTGAACAGGATTGAGCACCCTTTGTTTAAACTTTAGAGCAACCAAATACAATACAAACACAGATAGTAGATAAGTTTGGCCCAGTCAGTGTAATACTATATTCTGGAATATTTTCTTTTAATTTACGTTGTTCTCAGATGTGACTCATCCTACTGGAATGAAGCTTTCCAAAGCCCTACCAGGCACAGGAAATTCCCCATAAAATTCCGTTATGAAAAGTCTCTTATAGTATGATGTCTCACTTGCTGCTGTTAACTCACCCCCTCAGCTTTTATTCACCTCAACTGTCATCAGCTTCAGCCTGCAGGATATGAGTAATACCACTCACCACCTCAAGAGGGCAGAACATATTTGAAGGATTCCCAATTTTACAGCAGCTGATGCAAAACCCTCAGACTATATAGACTCTGCTAACTGTGAATCTGTAAATATGTGGTTGGGAATCTAGGAACGGGTGTTCCTGTAGCTCAGTTGGTCAAGTATGGTGCTGTCAACACTGTGGGTTTGATTCTCAGGGGGAGAAAAAGTGATGAAATCACCAGTAATTGGCTTCAGATAAGCATCTGCCATGTGAATAAAATGGACTAGAGTCCCTCTTAGACTCAAATGTTTCCACTCTGTCTCTCAGCGTATAAATATTTAACTGAACACTAACAACCAACACATGGTTTATGTGAGTCAAACATGCATAAACACTTTGTGACAAGACATCCAGATCCTTGCTTCAATGCACACCAATTAATGTAAGAACCATCTTTTTGTTCTAGGTCATTTCACTGCAGTGGTGTGGAAAAGCTCGAAGAAACTCGGTGTGGGTAAAGCTGTGGCCTCGGATGGATCTACCTTCGTAGTGGCACGTTATTTCCCTGCCGGCAACATTACAAATCAGGGCCACTTCCAGGCCAATGTCCTGCCCCCTAAAAGCTGATCCAAATGTAGCTGGACACAATGAGAACAAAGGTAGGGAGGGAAACAGAAAGAGGTCGGGGAACAGCTGAAATTGGAGAGACTCTGACTTGGAGGACCGAACAGCGAATGCACAGCGCAGACTTTGGTTGCCTTAGATACACAGGTCTTACTTGAATAAAGAGCTTAACTTTTACATTTCAGACACATTTTCATTTTATTAACTTGAATACAAAGAGGCTTATGTTAAACCTAAAATGTTATAGCTAATGCTAGTTATACAGTTAACGCATAAAACTATACTTTCATAGTGGTTAGGTCATTGTGGGCCTGTGTGTGCCACATACTCCGGTATGTAGATGTCAGCATAACAGTATTATTTTTATGAATGAAGTCTTAACACAGATCTAATCAGCTTTGGTAACATTCATCCCTTGGTGATTCTTCAGTATTTGTTTGATCATTCTTCTGTCTTTGTATATTGATGTGAATTAAAATCGAAAGTGTTCAAATAGTCTATCACATGTCATTGAGCATAGTCGCACAATCTTTACAATTTTCTCAAAGAATTACAACTTTGGGAAGTTAAAAACACTTCTATAATCAATTTCAGTGCCATGTGCACAATTTCTGCTTGCAAGATATAAGAAAAATGCATATAACCCAGGGGAAAATTTCACAAAGAAAATATTCAGGTCAGATTCAAACCATCAGTTTTGAGGACATAAGCTTTTATTTCTACAATCCTTTGATCTAACATCTGAGCCATTAAGGCAATATTAAAAGATTGTATGTTCAAAATGTATGACTATACATTTTTGTCTGTAAGGTGCATTTATGTGATTTGTAGATAATGTTTGGAAACGAACAGCTCTGGTTGTAACAGATTTATTTCAGCAGGAGGGTGCAGTATAGCAGCATTACTTGGGAAAGAAAACACGCAAGGGGCGGGGAAGATGTATTTTCCCTTCTTACATGGTCAGCTCCTAAGAACAGACACAAAAGGTGAAATATTAATAGCAGTCAAAGGGTTTGTTTGTGAACTTTCGCTGCATTTGCAGGGTAAACGTGTAAACGGTAATCAATGGTTTGATAAAAGCTTAATAAAGGGACTAAATTATGTCTTCACAGTTAAAAATGCCAAAGTTAGGGTTCAGGTTAGTTTGTTTGCTCAATTTAAGAACAATGCCAGTTTATGGGAGGTCCAAAAGAAGCAAAATACACATAAGAGGGACTCTCTTTATGGGATTTTGAATTGGAGGAAATCTAGTGTAAAAGTAAGTATTACACTAGGGCCTGGCTTCACAGACAGGGCTTAGATTAAGCCAGGATTAGGCCTTAGTTAAATTAGGACATTTAAGTAGCTTTTTCAAACGTGCCTTAGAAAAAAACATTACTGGTGTGCATCTTGAGACAAAACAATTGCACATATGCATTTAGTCTGGGACTAGCCTTAATTCTTGTCTGTGAAACCGGCCATAGATGTACAAATGCTGAATGTTTAATACAAAAGCAATCTCTCACCATAATGGCATTGACAATGTCATTCTTGTTGTGGCGCAGTGCACGGACGGCTTTAGCTCGAGACACATTAGCCTGGGCCATCACCAGCTCGATATCTCTTTGCTCCAGCCCACCTTCATCCAGCTTGCAAACAGAGAAAGAGAATGTTGTTCACCTTAATTCATTCAAGCACACGAGTTTACCCAAAAATGCAAATTCTGTCATTATTTACTTCTGGTATTATTTAATCCTTAGAAGAAAGAAGCTCATAAAGGTTTGGAATTAATGAAGGTAAGTAAATAATGACAAAATGTTAATTTTTGGCTGATATTTTCCTTTCAAGTAGGAAATGGCGGATTTGTACCTCCTCTTCTTCCTCGCTCTCTTCTTTTATGGTCAGGCTTGGTGTGATGTCTGATGGCATAGGTGAGGGGTCAAGAGGAACCTTAAATTTCTCTGCCGCTGCCTTGTGTACCTGCTGTGAGAGGTCCTCGATCTTACAAAGAGAAGAAGAGAGAGACCGAAAGCCCAGATGAATGAACACAGGTCAAGATATAAATATTAGGAATATAAGGAAATCTGTGCCACTCTAGCCAGCTTTTGGAAGATATCTTTTTCTTATTGAATATAGGAAAAGACCAACCTTGGCCTCTCCAAAGACTATGTAAATATCTGAGGCAGGGCTTTTGAACACATCTGGACGTGTAATAACAAAGAGAATGTTCTTGGACTTCCGAATGGTGATGCGTGTCACTCCATGGATCTGTTTCAGCCCGAGCTTTGACATCGCCTTGTTATGATAACGACCACATGGAGGAAAAGATAGTATGTCAGAGATTTTGTGCACAATACAGCGAGTCTTAAAGTTGAATGAAATGTGCTTGAGGATGTGCAGTCTCACCTTTCGTGCTTTTTTCTCACTTCGACTTTGCTTAGCTCTGCTCACAGACTCATCAGCAGGAGAGTGAGATAACTATGAGAAAAAAGATGAAAATATGAAGTATAAAGAGAGTATGGTAGGACCTATCATTGTTCTTACTGTACACTCAACTAGATAAAAACACTGCATAAAATACTGCATGGTTGTACTTGTTTACAGTGAGTATGTTTACATGGACAACAATACTCCGATATTAACCTGATTAAAACAATACTCTGATTAAGAAACTACCATGTACATGAACAGCGATTTCTAATTACCTTAATCCGGCTAAAGTCATACTCGAAGTAAACACAAATCGCATTAAGACATGTGGAGTATTCCTATTTTAGTCACATTATCAGAGTGCATTACAGACATGTACACACCTTAATCTAACTGTGTGTTACAGGACACATATGCACACGCAGTGGTCAACCATTTGATGGAAAATAAGAGGACATGGCTTGGCTTTAAGAAACTCTTTCCCACCAATCCTTACTTTGTACTGTCCAGTACCTCAGAGTTTGTCGTGGCGGCAGAGGAGGCCTGTTGCCGGAGAAATTGTATCCACCGTTGTCTATTTGCATGTGTAGCATGACAAATAATTAACTGCACTTGAAGCTTTCGTGAAAAATTTGAAAAAGAAACACCCAAAACTGTTTATGGTACCATAACGAAGACGAACTGTATGTTGATACGTGAAATTCTGGAGGGAACGTCGGACTGCGTGACATGGAGACGTAATGACGTGTGTCATTAATCGATCTATATTCTATAACATGTAAAACGGGAACCTGAACGGAATATTCTAAAAGCAACTCATTTAAACACCTTAATCAGAATATTGTCCTATTCAGAATAATGTCAATAATTCGATTACTGCGGTCCAAGTAAATGTAGTCAGTGATGCATGCAAGTACATCTTGCCGGCTTATGCTCTGTTGTGCACTCAGAAGTGATCTTTGCTGCTTGTTCAATTTAATTAATTAAAATGAGCTAGTGGCTAGTGAGTATAAATGCTGAAATTAAGGCCTGGTTTCACAGGCATGTCCTAGACTAAGCCAGGATTAGGCCTTAGTTAAATTTAGGGATGCACCGAATCCAGATTTTTGGGGTTCAAATACCGAATCCCATTGCCATCCTCAGTCCATTATCACAGTAAACACATTAATGAAGTAAACAACGTCCACAGCAGTGTAAGGATGCTATTGACCATTTAACCGTTAACCGAAAGTAAGAACTTTCAATTAAATCGGTAAAAAAAACGATTAATACAATCAGTTAAACGGTTTAAATGTTTTTAACGTTTTTTTGATGTATGGTTAAGAAATATGCTGTATAGCATTATTTGTTCACTCACGGAGCGCGTCGACATGTGCAACCACAAACCTGATATATATCTCGCAATATGAAGCAATGGAAAAGCTTACTGTGTGGGACCATTTCGACAGAAAAATACAGCAGTACAAGCTCCTGACTGGTGGAAAGCAAAAGGCGCTTCCCGAGGCTGGCCACTCTAGCGAGGCGTTATCTCTGTATTCCCGGGACATCAGTGCCATCTGAAGCCTTGTTTATGGCTTTTAATAGTGTGGTTTTGGTCAAGTTTACTTAAGTAAACATTGTCGCGTATGTTCTTTTCACCGCTGTTTCCTGATTGTTTGTAGAAAAATTACCCCAAGTCGTCCTCTGTCGCTTCAAAGAACAGCACAACGGAGAGCACAGGAGGCGCACGCGGAGACAGAAGGATTGAGAGGTTGTTTTCTGCCGCGGGTTTAACTGTCAACAGGCTGTGCTCCAGACTAACCCACATCACTTAACGTTAGACATGTTACTTAAAATAAAAAAAAAATTACAAGGTGTGGATTGAGGTAGCCTAGGCCTGCTATTTTTATTTGACCAAAAAAAAAAACGATTCCGATTCTTCAAAGCTTCAAACGGATTCAGTGTATTTTCGTTTTGTCATCTTAATTTGGTAATTATTTAAGTGAAAAATATTTAGTGTAGGCCTATTTATTTTTTTTTTTTTATTTATATTTTATCTGATCTGTATGCGGCTGTTTGCACAGTAAAATAAAATACATTTTGGCTGCTGTCTGTAGATTCCTTAATGCACAACTTGTATTCTTTCGGATGTTTCATACGCAAATGTTTTAACAGCGGCTGTTGTTTAGGGTCCTTGCCACCACGAGACAAATCGGCATTGCAAATTGAACATGTAGCTCGACTTGAATCGCCTTTTTTTGACTTAAAGTACTGCCACGTTTTCTGTTCATGAGTTTCATTTTCACTTTCAACGGCGGCATCATTACGTTCGACCAGCGCAGTGCAAGCCTAGGGTTCGGTTCGGTGGAAAAAAATTCTGAGGTTCGGCAGGAACCCCGTCAAAAAGCCCAATATTCGGCCGAATCCGAACCCGAATCCTGGATTCGGTGCATCCGTAGTTAAATTAGGACATTTAAGTAGCTTTTATAAACAGGCCTTAGAAAAAAACATTATTGTTGTACATCTTGAGACAAAACAATGGCACTGACATATTTTAAGATATGTCAGTGCAATTTACTTTCAGTTAAAACAGCTTAAACATGCATTTTATACTGGAACTAGCTTAAGCCTTGTCTGTGAAACCGGGGGTAAGTGTTATTTTAAGCGAGTTTTGAAATCAAGATAAGAAAAGGCATTTTGTTAATTTATATTGGGATTTAGAAAGTTTTTAGGGAGTTTTGTTTGGAGTTATTTCATTGAAGTGAAGAGTGGAGCTACTGCTTTGGTTGAGAACCAATAGATAAAGTATGCAATACATGTTGCGTTACTCAAAAAGCTGTTATTGTACAAATGCCAGTACTTTTCGTAACATTATATGTTAGAACAAAGTAACATTTAGTATGCTAACATGTGATACTCCTATTTTTGGTGTGTGGTTACATCTGTACAGCAGTTTATGAAGATGGCTCATTAATCTACAGCTCACCTGTGGATTTGAGGGTCTCGGCAATGTCCCACTGGGTTCCTCAAGCTCAGGCACTGAACCATCACTGTCTGTTTCATTACCTGAACCTACTAAAAGACATAAAAAATTAAACACTAAAACGGCTTTGCTTTACTAGAAGCCATAAAGCATACTTAAGAAAGATGCTAATTCCTTATGGCTAAAACAGATGATGCACATACTGTTGTTTTTGAAGGGGATATTCACATCCACTGGGCCTTTTGATCTGTAGATATTTGGGCATATATCTTGCTCTATACTCTGTCGCTCTGCTTGGTTTTGCTGAGTTTTTACCAAGGAGTCTGGTCTTGGACTGATGCAGGGTAGGGTCTCTCTTTCATCTGACCGATTCAGTGTTCTTTGGGCACGGGTACTGTCTGTTTGTCCAATGGATGTTGTAGGCTGGGACTGTTCTGTTCGGTGTCCCATACATACTACTCAAGAAAAACACATAACAGGTATATAGTTAAATACCAGTAATTCCTAGGATGAAAAAACAAAACAACTAAAGAAACAAGAAAAAGTTTACCTGGAGGGTTCTCATGTCTGCATGGTTTTGCTGTCATGACTGTTCTCTGACTTTCATGATGGCACGTGTCTTGAATAAGAAGCAAAGTCTGTGTCTGTTCCTCAGATTCCCATGCTGCTAATTCCATACTGCATATTCCAGTGGTTTGAAGAGGACTTTCAGAGTCAGGCTGGCTGGGTTTGTTGTCTGGAGCTGGTTGAATATGTGACAAGACAGCAGATGTTTGGGAAATGTCATGGGCAGGCTGTGACTCCTGAATGGGGGTAGAGAGATCCTCCTCCTGGACGGCTGTGGATGAACATGTGGGAGAGACCCTGTCTTGTTCTGAGCTGTCCACCCTGAGGGATAAACTGCCCCCTACGTGATTGTCATTGATGTCTCTTGTGCTTTCTGTCAAACTTACTCTGCTCAAAGAACTGTCTGAAAGTTCTTTCTGCCCATATGGCATTGTGAGGTCTGTTGTCTGAGTTGCAATCATTGGCTCTGTATGAACAGACTCATTTGGATCAATACAGCTAGGGTCAGGAGATTGAAAAATCGATTGTTCTGGTGTTTGAACAGGTTTAGTGTTCTCTGATATAGAGACATCCTCTTTATGCTGAGTTACACCAAGTTCCTCTCTCATTGAATATATATCAAAGCTTGCTGCTTGATTACCTGTAGCCTCTATTTCCTTCCCTTGGCACTGGATCTTTTGATTATCCATTGAGGCTAAAACTGCAATACTGGATTTAAGGGGATCAATTACCTTTGGTTTTGTGGCATGATTTGAATTAGCATTCGGTGCTGTTTTTGGTGTAACCTCATCACTCTTAGCTTGAGAAAGACCTGATTTATGTGAATCGCCATCAAGCTTTTTGTTCTGCTCCAGATATGAAACCGTCTCTGTAAAATCTTGTGCCTCTCTCTTTTGACATGATTTTGTTTCCTTCTTTCCCCTCTCATGTGAGTCAAACTGATCTCTCTTCTGATCCTGAGGGCTAGTTGTATTTTCATGTTCAAGAAGTTGACTGTCAGTGCTTTTAGGTTCCTCATTTACGGTTTCATTTGTGTTTTCTTTTAATTGAATTACTTTCTCCCCTATAACCTCATTTGAAGCCTCATCATTGGAATTTGATGTCTCTTTTTGTGAGACAGAGCTCTGTTGGAGAACTATTGCTTCTGAGGAGTCTACAGTCTTTATATCAGTTGATTTCTTTCTGAATGTGAAGCAGCCAAATGATCCCCCTTGCAAGTTGAATGCAAGCTTGTTTTGCGAGACAGAATCTGTATTTGTTTGGGTAATTTGTTGAGAATTTGAATGACCCTGGTTTGAAACTGGACAAAGATTATCTGATTGGTTAGAAATGAGTGTTTTTGAAGAAGATCCACAGAGATCAATGTGTTCTGGGGAAATGATTGATGTTAATGTGACATTATCAGATTCTTGACAAGATTCCAGAACTTGAGGCTGTTCAGAAGTTATTTCAGCACTTTCCTTCCTGTCTGAAGATAAATCCTCTGGAATGTTGAAGTCTGTATTTGGAGTTTGATCTTTCACATCTTTCCCATCATCTGAAAGCATATTCAATGCCAGTTCTGATGGACCACTATGAATTAGGGGTGTGCAAAGTGTTTCTGGATCATTCCACGATGACACCAGACTCTTATCAGAACTGCAATGTATGAGCGGATTGCTCTCTGGATTTTGAAGGTTATTTGCATCATCCTCACCCCCTCCTGCCTCTGAAAGATCTTGGATCGAGCTCCAGCTGCCAATGTTTGACTCAACCACACCAACATCAATGTCTGCCATCTTCTCTTGGAGGTCACAATATCGGTTGTTGTCCTCATCGTCACCTATAATGTCTTCTCCAGTGCCAATGTTATGAGCGACAGACAAACCCTTGCTGTGCACTGATCTAGCTATCTCGCACATGAGCAGATTTTCAGCCTCAAAGTCACAGCATTCACCTAAAGACAAGGGATCCCTTGGTGTCCAACTCTCAGAGTAAAGTTCCCTTTCTGTAATGCTGCTCTCAGAGTTCTCTTTCTTTGGTGAAATGACAAGTCTACTGTATGTGGAGCAGGACATGTTTTGAGAGCTATGGTTTACATCATCATTTCTAGGTTGATTCTCTGTCAGATTATCTTGATTCATGGAACGTTCAAAGGGTAAAACATCAGCTGAAGTTAAGTTATCTGGCACATCACACAGCTCAGGATAGGCACAAACTGGAATGTTTGTGGGGCTGCAGTCATCCAGGTATGTTAGTTGGGGGACTCCCTTATTTAGGTCATTGGTTTCAGTTTCAGCTAGCTGCAATGATGTGTTAATCAACTCCATGCTATTTCCATTTTTATGATCCAGTTCCTGGCTAATTCCTACGTTAGTCTCATAGCACATTTCAGCAGCTGTAGCACCTGCAACACAGGAGTCATCTGTACTATAATTTTGTTTTACTTTGTCTTGATCAACAGAAGATGTTGGATTTTCTGTGGGGATCTGCAGTCCTTTCTCTGATGTTACCATGAATGTTGAGGGATCTGTACTCTGTTTGCCTTGCTCATCCATTGTTTTGGTCTGTACAGTCAATCCTTTTGAAATCTCACCCTTCAGCATCTTTGTATCTGACATTTGTTGTGCAATTACACTTTCATCAGTAATATTGCATTCTGTCAGATTCTCTTGCAATTCTACATGTAGAAGCTCAGATGATTCTGAGGATATCTCCATTTCGCTCTCACTGCCAGAGGATTCCGGTTTTGCATGGCTTATGGGCTGCACAGGTTCATCTGGACCAGGAAACTGTTGGGAGAGTTCAGCATGCTTCTCTGTGCAGTACAGGTGGTCATCTTCCTCCCCGTTATAAGACGTGGAATCAATTGACTCCTCAGTGTCATCTGGATAAGCAAAGGACTCATCTACACCATCATTTATTGAGTTCTCTGAAAGGGAATTTAGAAAAGATGCAGAGGTGTCGTCTTCAATTGGGTCTTCCACTCCTCTTTCACCCCTCAAAGCTGGCTCTTTCTGCTCAGCAGCGTCATTATTCACATCTTCATTGTCACACTCCTCTTCGTCATCCTCATCATCATACTCATCTACATCAGCTTCCTCCTCTCCAGCAGCATATGCATCCACATCATTCCCCTGTTCATCATCTGTGGGGAACAGGGTTATATCCATGGAATCTGCCTGGAATATCAGGCTTCCATGGAAAGGCAACATAGAAGCAGGAATCATTGCATCACTCTCGGGCCCATCCTCCCTAGAGTAGCTATGGAACAGGGGAGCAGAGGATCCTATCTCAAGATATACGCTATTACTGTCTATGTCTACAGTCTCTGGAAAGTGAGTGACAGGGGTTTTGTTCTCTCCATCAAGTGCAGAAGTTGCATTATCCTCCGGTGTTAGAGGGGGATCCAGGCTCATGGATGGCTCTGAGAAACAGGCATTGAAATTCATTTCAAGACTGTGATGTGGATCATTAAAGCCTTGAGTTGCATCATGGGCTCTCTGGAAATCTCTAGGCCTCACAGAGCCCTCAGGCATCCCTGTGTCCTGTTGGTAGTCTGTGTTTCTCTTGCTGCTGCTCTCTTGTATAGAAACATGTTCTGTCGCCCAATGAGGCCTACATGTGTCTCTTGTTAGTATATCCACCTCACAGGCCACGTCTTCCAGCAACTCATGTTGCATATCAGGTTTACCCAGGCAAGCATCTCTCTCATTACCAGTTCGCTCATCTCCAAGCTCATCGCCTATCTCTGAGAGGGACCCCACGTAGCAAGCAGGAGCTTCTTGCAACTCGGTCTCAGCTGTTAAGTTTGGGGAGCAGGAGTGGGAGGTGCTGGAGGTGTACGAGGTCCAGCTGCCTCCCTCAGCAGTCATGTAGGAGCCAGAGGGAGAGGTAGGAGGGGAGCACAGATCAGACTCATCAGTTGGAGAACCCGGACTTTGGCTCGGGCTCCCTGGGCGCCATTGTTGCTTGAGATGTGAGCAGTAAGCCATCTTAATGGGGGTGGAAGGGGCTGTATAGTAGCGATCAGGATCCAATCCTGGAAGGACACCAATGCGTTGTGGGTCAACAACATAGGAAGGCTCGGAAAATGACAAGGAAGGCACTTCACCCTGAGATAAAGACAGTGGCTCTCCCTCATTGTCTGGAAATAGAGTACTGCTGTCTGTCAATTCGGCATCTCTCACTCTGGACTCTAGGACTTGACATTCAAATGTCTGACCCATGGTTTTCTCCTGTTCTGGGACTGAAGTCAAACTCTTACCCTGATCTACAATAGAACTCACCTGACCAGTGTCTAGTTTTGCTTTTTCATCCAGCCCGATATGACCTTTCTTGGAGGGTTCTGAGGGCAGATGTCCTGAACTAGACATTTCTTGACCTATCTGTTTTCCTAGCAGCATTCCACTCTGTGTCTCCATGTTTTTCAGCAAAGCTTCTTGCCCCATTACAACCCTTAAGTCCATGGTCTCTGGCTCTTGAAAGTCACTTTCTATTTCTGATCCAGTTAGGACTTTGATTCGTTCCATTTTCATAGGACCTCGTCGGCAGCCTCCTCTACCAAACCGCCCCATTGGTCGGCCGATAGTTCCAGAATGCCCTTCTAATTCAAAACTTGCACCCTCAGGCTGTGGGCGAGGAGAAGTGGTTGGTTTGGCCATTATCAGACGGGGTCCAAAAGGAGTACTTAGTGGGGAGAGTTTTGGAGGGCTGCTAGGAGAAGGACTGGAGGCACTGTCTGTTGGAGTTGAGGCTGAAGAGCTGGATGTTTGACCAGAGAGATCTAAAAGATTGGATGAAAAATAATTATTACATTTAGTTGCATATATGAAAATATGCATACATTTAATATTGAGTTTAACACATTCTTGCATGAATATTTTTTGGCAAAGAAAAACTTTACACTGTGTGTTTACAGCAAACAAAACATTTTTGATAATAATATTATAAAATATTTCTTTGAAAATCCCTAATAAAATCACTTCAAACTGTAGAGCCATCTGATTTTTTTTTATCCATCTATGTTGCCCCAATCATGAATCTTCTCTTAGTAGTGTCACTGAAATGTCACTTTATGAAATATTCAATACAGTATTGCAAAAGGTCATCTGAACTGCAGTTACTATGGCCTGGTTTCACAGACAGGGCTTAGATTAAGCCAGGATTAGGTCTTAGTTCAATAGGACATTTAAGTAGCTTTCAGCTTTTAGAAAAAAACATCACTGGTGTACATCTTGAGACAAAACAATGGCACTGACATATTTTAAGATGTGCCAGTGCAAGTTGCGTTCAGTTAAAACAACCTAAACATGCATTGTGGTCTAGGACTAGGCTTAAGGGAAAGTATTCTAAAGTGAACTGAATGAAATAAATCTAGAAAAACAAATTCATTTATAAGGTTAACAACTTGCATCTCTATCCAAGAGTAGTGTAATGTAGGGTGGGATAACAGTACAGGCCAAACAAAATACTTAAATTGTGATGGATAGCCATTTGGTATCAGTGTTTCTACATAAGCTTGTCCACTAAAGATTGATCAAACTTAAAGATATCAAGACTAAAGTATTTTAATTGTATTCAGGACAGTGAGGGTTTTTTGGTGGGGGTGTGATGAGGCCTGAATTGTCAGCCCCGTGGGGAGCATTTTAATGTCCGTGGAGTAATTGGTCTTTGGGAACCAAGGCTCTTTTTTGCCTGCATGGCCAACTCAGAGTGACAGCAGGGATTTCAAAAAGAGCAAAATGAGCAGCAGTGTCAGCAGAAATCTCTTTTTCCTCTCTAGATTTCTAACACCACTGCATGCACTGCTATTTACATGAAATGGATGGACAATAATAATAAAAAAGATAATATGAAACCCTGCTGAAAAATCCAGCATAAACTAGCATGAATTCCATTTTGGCTCCAGTTCCAGTCCAGGCTGGTTTATGCTGCTTAGAGCTGATATAGTAATGGTCTAGCTAGTGGACCAGCATAATCATGCTGTTCTCAGTAAGTCCACCAACACTTCCCATGATGGGGACCAGCAACCAGCATCCCATATAGTCCCTCCATGCAAAACATACCTTATGCTGGTGACCATCAATGCTGTATTTTTCAGCAAGGAAGTGTAAGTGTGAGTACATGTACTCAGATAACTGAATGAGGAATTTTAAAAAAAAATATCTTAACACTTTTTTGAAGAGCATGGGAATGTCAGCTGTCATAGCTGTAACAGGCACAGGCAGTGATAGTCATGTAGCTCATTACACTCAACCAATGCATGACATTCAGTGCATTGTATTTGTGTGTGTTGAATTTTTCTAACATGATCAGCACAGAGTAGTTTCTGTCCGCTCTACACCCACTGCACTTATTATCTGGTTTGTCTGTGGCAAAATGGAACCTTTATTAGCTACATTATTATTTCCTCCTTCTCGATTCAATCTACTAAATTCTCCCAGCATTACAATAAATGTACAATAGACTAAATGTAGATTATCACCACAACCTCCTTTTGTTGACTGTTTCTAGTGTTGGGAGTAACGCCATTACTAAAGTAACGCCATTACTGTAATATATTACTTTTTGATGTAACGCCGTAATAAAACACATACTAATACAATTTTGGTAATATTATACCTGTGGGTAAAATTGTATGTCTATTTCCTGTTGCTGGAATTTGATGGTTGAGATGACTGCAGAGAAGGATTCTACATTTGTGAGATGGACATACTCCCATTATTGTCAGTTCGTCAGAGAAAAGGTCAAGTACGTAATAGTCAAGTGCAATCACAGAGGGAACTCTCTACATTGAGAAATAGCACAAGTAATTTGAAGAAACACCTGGAGCGGTGGCACGCTATTACGCTAACATTAAGCTAACCGAGAGAGCTGCAGGGTCAGAGAAGAGACAGAATGCGGCGGACGAGAGGGCTGGCAAGACAAAGCAACAGAAATTAAGTTTCTCTCGGTCTGCCATACAGTTTGAACCCCGAGAAGTCAAGAGACTCGTGTCCACCCAATGCATGTCAGGTTTGTGCAGTAAACTTGAATAAAATAAAAAAAAAGAATAGAAACGAAAAGAAAAGAAAGAGGTTGTCCGTCTTGCCATGTCATTAGGCTATAGGCTGTATTATAGTGGGCTCTAACTCTATTGTGTTAGTTATCATTACAATAATATAACAGACTTTTGTGATTCTGACAGTGATTGTTACTTATTGTATTGCACCATGAGCCTTCACTGTGCCTATTGCATTATTGCCCTGTTCCCAAATGGCACCCTAAACACTCGCGGTCTTCCTATGAGTCCACACAGGAAGAAGTTAGTCTCGCTTAGCCAGACCTTCAGACTGACGGCAGAAGGTCTGGACTCTTTCGCAGCTTTCATTGGTCAAGGACCGCCCAAGAGGACGCTTGACTGACATGTAACACAACCAATCACAGTTTGTTTTGTTCCGCATCATGTTTATAGGGACATGAAAATGTAAAGTCAATGTCCCTGCAAAAACAGACCGGCGTGTATCTATAAATTATTCATTCAAGAACATTGTGCAAGTTTACTGCAACAATGGAGCCGCGAACTTCACATACTTTTGAAAATTCAGCGTTTAGTTGATCCTGGTAAGCGCTCATTGTCACAGTTGTAAACACGACGGCGTTCTTCTTCAACGAGGGGGTTTGGAGTCGCGGCATTTGTTTCCAGGAGGACCGTTAAAGAATGCAACACATGACTCATGGACATCATGTAGAATTCAACCAATCAGATGACGACTTTGAAACTCATGTATTTCCAGATAAGTGTGCCATATGCATTAGACGTTCAGCCAATGGTCCGTGGGCGTGACGTCTGAGGCTGAGACAAGGAAGAAGTCTGCTCCGGAGCTCGCATTAGTGCGGGCTCTGCTAAAGTGTGCATCGAAGGCGCATATCGACCACAAATGGGGCACTCGCAAACACCCTTCTGAAACCTAAAATGACAAAAGGGACACCCTATGGTCTAATGGACTTAACAGACTTGCGCACGCGACAGCCATTGTAAGTCCACAAGACCAGAAGTGCATATGAAGTGTGCAATTTGGGACAGGGCCTATGTTGTTAGTAGGCTTGAGGGCCTACACAATCATTATGCAATACCACATCGCCCTCCACTTGATGTATAATGAGCAGCAGTAAACTACAGTTTAACATTTTAGAATGCCTAGTCATAGGCTACTTCTGTGGTCATTTTGGTGAAAGTAGCTGAAAAGTAAAGCAAAAGTTGTGTAACGCATTACAATTCAGAGACAGTAATATTGTAATGTAACTAATTACTTTCAAATGACAGTAAATAGTCATATATAATGTATAACATTTTGGAAGTAACTTGTCCAACTCTGACTATTTTGCATTGATACACTGTCATTAATATGTGTAACGGACTGCTCTGAGACTCAAAGGTTGAGGATCCAAACGCAGCTTTATTAAAGGGTAATCCACACTCGTAGTCAACAAACAGGCAAGAGGTCATAACAGGTAATCAGTCCAAACAGGCGAACAAGGCAGGAGAGACAGGCAAACGGGTAATCCACGGAACAGGCAAGAAATCCAAAACCAGAGGCATGAAACCAGGGAGAATGCTCAGAAATGCAGTATAGACAAACAAACAAGACTTCGCAATGAATGACTGAGATAACCAGGTTTATATAGGGTGAGGTAAACCGGGTAATGAGACACAGGTGCATGTAATCAGGAATGATGAGGTGCAGTGAGTTATGGGAAATGTAGTTTGTGATGGAGTGACAGTCCGGGGTGGAGTGCCCTCTGGTGGTAATGACGGGCACTTACACTGGTGAATTGTGACAATAGGTCATCTTCTCAGTTTCTTTGCTTAGCAATGTGTTCATATTGTATGTAAAAATATACACAATGATTTTGATACCACTGATTTTCTAAGTTTGTCTTTGCAACATCAAAGATTTAGCATACATGCAAGTTAACCTGAGCACTCAAACATCAACAACACACAAAGGCATATTTGCAGACCTAAATGACCTGAATATTGTAATATATGTCTGCTGTTATAAACAAACACTTCCTGTGTGATAACTGTCCCGTGTTGATTGCCTCTGTGTTTTTTTCTCCTTTCTCATTTGTCCATTGTCTTCTATGACCTTCTCATCATGTGTATCACTCTCTTCGATTCTCTCTCTCTCTCTCTCTCTCTCTCTCTCTCTCTCTCTCTCTCTCTCTCTCTCTCTCTCTCTCTCTCTCTCTCTCTCTGATTTCACTCTCTGTATCACCATCTTATCCCCTCCCACTTGTCTCCTTCTGTGTCCTAAAAACATAACCACAGGCCAGATCCATCTTATTGGGCCATAATAATGTATATCATTGTGTCTACACAACACCTAAACCATTTGAGCTAAATTGTGCATTTGTGTGCATACTTGACAGTATGCTTGTGTGAGACTATAGACTAATTGTTCTGCTTAGTCACGATTCAAAAAGATAACGTCACGCCTTCTGTTTTCTGCACAAGGCAGCACTGTTTTGGAGCTGTATGCAAAGCAGTCGTTGTGTGTGTGAGCGTGTTCACAAGTGAGAGGGGCTTTTGTTGGGGGAAAGACAGAACTGCGCTTTTTTATTTTTTATTTTTTTATGTATGTTTTCAGAGCAAGTTTTGTTATTATAAAGTCAGAATTACGTATTATAAAGTCAGATTTGCATGAATTTAAGTCAGAATTGTGAGATATAAAGTCAGAATTGAGATATAAACTCGCAATTGTGAATTATAAAGTCCAATTCTGAGGGTCCAAAAAAACTTTTATACTAAAGTCAGAATTGTGTGATATAAACTCACAATTGCGACTTTATATCTTGCAATTCTGACTTTATAACTCCCAATTCAGACAAACAGACATTCTGTTTCCAGAGCAAGTTTTGCACACTTTGTCCTACTTCAAGTTACACCTGCTTCGAGGCCCTCCTCAAATAAAACAACAGATGGAGTTATGTTTTTGTATGTGTGTGTGTGCCCTCTTTCTTGGGGGCCCTTCACTCTCAGATCCCTGCTGTATGCCAGTTAGGATGAGTAGGTGGTGCTAAAGTTCACCATTTTGGATCCAAATTCTAAAATCTGTGATTTTACTGGTATACATAAACTGGAACAATGGAAGTGAGTAGAAATCATCAACATTCCGAATACGGTTTCAAATCTTACATAATACTGCAAGTATTGTGAGGAATAGCTGATGCAAGAGGGGCATTCTACAAAATATTTCCTTTTCCATTGCTATTCAACAGACGTCAAACATGAAATTCTATTCACTGACGTAACACTTATTATGCTGAAGAATGAGATACATAGTTTAGATTTAAAACATAAATGGTAATGAGGCTTTATGAAGCAGTGGCTGAATGAACAATGCTTCGTCCTTAGAGACAAGTGAATCTAAATGATGAAACATCCCTGTTATCTTAACAATAGATCCCCAATGGTGGGTCTCTTGTGTCAGCTGCAGTATGCTACTTGTCAACAAATAAGGCTTTGAAAATATTTTCAAAGCTAAAAACTTTGACGTTTCAAAGTGGGTTATATGTATGGCGCTGGCCTTGTTAACACACATTAACTCCAATTGTCTGATCATTTAATGTCTGACCTATCTGATTCCTTGGTATGTGCTTGTGATGTAATTGAGAGGGACTGAATAGAAGCAGGCCAAGCAAACCCGATCAACATCCACTCAGCTTATCAAGCTCTTACACTGTGCCAACACATTATTCAATTAAAGAACATCTCTGGTACTTTCACAGTGCCTTTAAAATATTCAGTAGCAGCTCAATAACAATGAAATGTGAATAAAGAGATCAGAAATGGAAAGCACTTTCTTAAAGTGTGCATGTATTATAGCTGATGCACTGATTCTTTTCTGAGCTTAAAAAATAAACAATATTAAGTGAATTTGAAGGCTGACAATATAAATTATACACATCGGGTAGGCCTTAAAATGCTGTCATATTCAACACTGCTATTGAATACCACACCCTTATCACCACTAAACACAACCATTATTGTCCCATCGTGCCTCATACTGTTTTGTGATGCCCAGTTCAACACATATCTGATTTAGAGACAGAGTCGACTGAGACAACTACAGATTTTACAAACCCGCTGTCCCAGGTCTCCTTCTTTTTAGTTCAGTCATCTAAAGATAGTGCCGACAAACTGTCACACATGAGGGTTCTCTTTTTTAGGGCAATCTTTCCACTCATTCAAACACACGCATACACACGCCCGTCTTTATGCTTACTGGAAAATTCCATGTCTTTTTACAGATTGTACATTCTTTGCTAATGAATCCGTGTTGAAGGTGATATGCATTTGTTTAAGCACACTAACTTTGGTGCATTCACTGCACCAAGACAATTTACTGATTGGTGACAAATCAAGGACCGTGTGTCCAAAATGTAACCACGTACCATTATCACAAAATGGAATGACAAATACTGTTTACGTAAAAGCTCGTAAAATATTATGAATATACACATATATTCAGGAAAGTCAACTGTCTTCTGTGACAATGTTATTATTTTTCGTACTTAACATATGGCTTTGATTCCCTCGACAAATAGGCAAACAAACAAATAGCATCAGTATCTTATCTCAAAGTAACACGTCACATCAGATCAGTGTTTCATGCAGGCATGTTATGGGCACCTATGCACTTGTCCTAAACAGCTTTGATTCCAACTGATGTTGGGGTCCTGAGAGTGATGCTGTGTCATGCTCTTGTAATTGCAGGCAGGAAGGAGGAGTGTGTGTGTGTGTGTGTGTGTGTGTGTGTGTGTGTGTGTACTACAACCACTTAACACACACAATTCTCTTTTCGGACAATGCTGGATGATGTTTCTGGGTGCGGCTGATTTCTGGCTCACTATCCTCCTAGCAGATAATTATATTAGACACATGCTTTCAGCTGAGCATCCTTTGTGTACTCCTACTCATTCCACTTATGTCCTTCCCTGTCCCCCATGTAGCATGCAGTGAAGTGTACATTTGCTTACCTGGTCCTGGCAGCTCTAATTGTGGGTCTCCAGAGTCCAGAGGGCCCTGCGAGGGGCCGCTCCGATGTGCAGTCTCACCGGGCATATCCGTAGGGCACAGCCTCTGACGCACTGCCTAAAAAACAGGAGCCAGCAAACTGAGGGCTGAGAAAACGAGTATAGGATGTTGCCTCCGCAGTGCAAAGATACAGATCCGTGTTTTCTGCGTGTGCATTTATGTCAGTGTGCATGTGAGAAAGAGAGAGAGAGAAAGGGGCTGCAGAGACACGCCGGTAACAGCATGGGAAATCTGAGCGTGAGCTGCAGTATTCTCTCTGAGCGCCCGCCCCATTCGGACTCTCTGTCGCTCTCATTACCCCTCCCTTCCTCACTGCTGTGCTGCCTCATAACCTCCCTCTCTCTCCCTCCCTCTCTCTCTCTCTCTCTCTCTCTCTCTCTCTCTCCTTTCCTCATGCTCTCCCTTCAGCAAGTGGGTCTTGGACAATGATGTCAGCAGATTTCTGTATCTCTTGGAGGATGGATAGCAATACAAAACACAGCAGGCAAACAGATAGAGATGCTGTGCGCTGAAATAAAATCGAATCTAATAACCATGCTATTAAAAAAACCCAAACATTTAAACCATTATCTGGTTGGTCTTAGCTGGTTTAAGCTGGTTTTCCAGCCTGGCTAAGATGGTGTTTGGCTGGTTTTGTGTCAAAAAACCCTCCAATATCATCAAAACAGACCTGTTGGGAGGCCGTTAAACCCCCCCATGAAATCAAAATCAAATTGGAATATTGCGGTGTTTATAGCTAAATGATTCATCTGTGCACATCTTTTTTTATTTGTGTGCCCTCGTAATCTTTAATAAAAAATATTAATGTCCCCTTCCCTTCGCAACAACATCTATTCTCCGATTATGTGTGAACCAATGTGAGGGCGGGATAATAATCCCTCCCCTCCAATAACCTGTCACTCACATGACATCACGGCAAATCACAATGATCCAATCAATTCCCGATGGACAACAGCATGAAATGGACAACAGCATGAAATGGAAGTTGCGATAGTCTTTTCTTCCCTATTGTGTATATCTGAGTGAAACGGCTTTTTGAACAAACTAAATGTTGAGTGGGACTTCATTTTGTTCTTTGGGAATTGATTGGATGGCTGTGGTTTGCTATTTCATGTGAGTGACAGGTTGTCCCGCCCTCAGTAAACACCTCATCAGAGAAGTTGTTGCAAGAGGGAGGGAATGTCTTGAATAAAAAAAAAAGATTTGTGCAGATAAATCATTTATAATAAAAACTGCGATATACGATGGAAAAATAATCATCGAAAAAATTTTATTGAAAAAATAATTGTCAATTTTGATTTCATGGTGACTTTAATGGCTCGTTTCCACCGAGCAGTGATCAGTAAACCCTGATCCTGCTTGCGTTTCCACCGCCAATACCATTACTTGATAGGAGTGGTGTATGCCGGAAAGTAGCTACGACATTTTCACGCGAAGAAGAAAGCGACACAGTAAACAACAATGGAGGACATACAGCCGATCTTGTTCTTGCTTCTCGGCATGTGGCTGTCCGTCACAAGACAAAAAAAAAAAACATTGTGTTGCACCGGTATTGTGTTTCAACTGTATATTAAAAAATGGTGCCTCTTGTGTTGTCATTCCCCTTGTAGCACACGTAAGTGACGATTCTCTGTCAACCAATCAACGTTCTGTAGTGAGTCTAGCTCCATCCTTTAGGTACCGGACTACTGTGCTAGGTACCCCAACGTAAGGGTCCCAAAAAAGTGGTATGGTACAATTCTGTATTTTGGTACCATTCACAACTTCTGACAATCGAGACGGAAATAATTGTGTACCGCACCACTCGGTAGAAACGAGCCATAAGACTGACAATCAAGCATAGAGTGTTTTTTTTTTTCAGAAAGAAGCGGTTACATAGCAATACTGGAGAGAAACAATAAAATCCCATTCTCCCTTCTCTCTTTTATGAGTATACAACATGCAACTCGCTCCCCAGGGAGCATGGCATTAGTTTTAGCATTACATTTGCTAAAAGTTTGTACAGGCACAGATGTGTGTTTGAGTTTGACTGTTAGAGTGAGATACTGTAACTAGAATATATTGTGTTAAATGATGTGATATATTGATAATGAATGTATAAAACAGTTCAAAAAAGTAAGAGGCCGTAGAAACAAGCTTTTTCTGTTTCAAATCAACAAGAGATAAAACCCACATCTTTAAAAATCAATGAAACTGAGCTTCATGGAAGTGAGAGTGAGGGATACTGCAGTAAATTTAGCTACAGAGTACAAGGCTACGTTTCCACGGCAACTGTGGGGGAGAACTCATGGATGCTTCAGAAAGGGAATCCAATATTCAGCAGGTTCCGGCATTGGCAAAACTTGGGGACTTTCCTGAGTTTTTCTTCTTTTTGTGCATCTTACTTTCGATCTTTCGCTGGAATTTTAGGTAACTGGATAGCTTTCTTTATGACCGGAACAGTCAGACAATGAAGTACTTATTCACTTCGCTTAATGCAATTATTCATATTAAAAGTGAAAGTGAATAAGAAGAGAGACAGATCCATAAAGATGGCTCTCTAACTTGAATACATCCAGTGAGAAAGGGTCACATGTTTTCTTAGTAATATTATAGACCTTTTACTCAGAAATGTACAAACACTAGTCTGACAAGCCAGACCCACATCAATATGTTGGGTCTGGGAACACCATTGGCAGAGCTCAATCCGAGCGGCGGGATAAACGGTTGTCTTTCAAATTCCCTCTGCACGCAATAGGATAGCGCTACAACCAACCAGAGCAACGAGGAAGGTGAAGCGGAGCTAGTTGACAGATTAAACTTTCGCCGTATCCGGTCGGCAAAACTCAGAACACATCTTCCTTTTTTAAGAATGATTTCAGTGTCGTTCTTTGTTCTTTTCTCAAAGAAAAGCTTAACTCCAAGTCTTCCAGAGTCGTGGCCAAAGCCGATTCGAAAGACCGCTGTTCGCCAGCTTCTTTGTTTACAAGTGGCATGCAGAACAGCCGCAACTCTGCCGTCAGTATGTTAAGCCCGCCCACCGACTCTATACACGATGTGATTGGCCTGACCAGAGTTTCCAGCTCGCAAGCCAACGGAGAGTTGCTAGATGCCCTGGTTGCAAATTATATTTGCTGCCGCTAGGGTGCGTCTAGATTTCTAGGCTACACAGACACCGTATGCTAAAAAAAATTCATTTGTGCTTTTTGAATATTTACTTTCAAAACCATGTGCATTAATAGGGAGTTGGTTCTGCCTTTGCTGCTATAACAGTATAACAGTTTTGTGCAAGCCAGTCAAGTTCTTTGACATCAGACTCAATAAAACATTCTAAATGGATTGAAATGAGTCCTGATTTTGAATAAACAGAATGAGAAATGTATGATGATGAAGAATAACGACTCATCACCTACCCATAGCCTGCAGAGAGGTCAGCTCTCCGTCTTTCTTCAAGGCTCTTCAGAGGGGTCCCTGCATAATGCAATCTGACTGAACCAACCCAAGCTGGGTCAACCTGCCCTTCAAGGTAAGGAAGACAGAAGGACCAAAACAAAAAACGTATTTGTTCTCTCTTGCACTGATGTCACTCATTGCCTGGCCATAAAACGTGCAATAAAACCTCTTACAACAATAAAAGGTCACCGCTAGACATAAAGGATATGGCCTGAGCTCATTAATGCCATATCATAAGGCAAAGCTACCATAAATAATGAAGTACACTCTTAAGAAAAATGGTTCTAAACAGTACCGATTAGGGTTCTTTAATTTGGTTCGTAACAATAGCATAACTCTTTTTTCAGCAGAAAAAAGGGCAGTGCTCTAACAACAGCTGTTAGCTGAATATATTAATAAATAACAATTGACAGTTATTAATCCCGGTCTACAGTGGTCAGTATCTATCAAAAGTGGTCCAAGGAAAGAACAGTGGTGAACTGGCGACAGGGTCATGGGCGGCCAAGGCTCATTGATGCATCGCAGTTTGTTGCGTATGGGGCTACATAGCCTCAGACCAGTCATGGTGCCCATGCTGACCCCTGTCAACAGCCGAAAGCGCCAACAGTGGGCTTGTGAGCATCAGAACTGGACCAAGGAGCAATGGAAGAAGGTGGCGTGGTCTGATGAATCATGTTTTCTTTTACATCACGTGGATGGCCGGGTGTGTGTGCATTGCTTACCTGGGGAACACATGGAACCAGGATGCACTATGAGAAGAAGGCAGTGTGAAGCTTTGAGCAATGTTCCGCTGGGAAACCTTGGGTCCTGCCATCCATGTGGATGTTACTCTGACACATACCACCTACCTAAGCATTGTCGCAGACCACGTACACCCTTTCATGGAAACGGTGTTCCCTGGTGGCTGTGGCCTCTTTCAGCAGGATAATGTGCCCTGGCACAAAGCAAAAATGGTTCAGGAATAGTTTGAAGAGCACAACAACGAGTTTGAGGTGGTGACTTGGTCTCCATATTCTCCAGATCTCAATCCAATCGAGCATCTGTGGGATGTGCTGAACAAACAAGTCCAATCCATGGAGGCCCCACCTCGCAACTTACAGGACTTAACGGATTTGCTGCTAACATCTTGGTGCCAGATACCACAGCACACCTTCAGGGGTCTAGTGGAGTCCATGCCATGATGGGTCAGGGCTGTTTTGAGAGCAAAATAAAATAAAAAAGGGTTCATAAAAAAATGGGTCATAATGTTATGCCTGATCGGTGTATAATAGTATATAAGGTATACTTTATTAAAGTAATGTAACTGATTACATTTGATTACTTTTCTAAATTTCTAACAAATTCTGACATGGTTACCAAGCTTATTCAAGGACGAATCATTAGCTATATATTTTCTGCTAAAGGGTTCATAAATAGAAGTGTGGCTGGTAAAGATGTCTTTAGCTAGCTAGCAGAATAGCTAATTTGTTATGAATGTAGATTAACATTGTTAAAGAAATTACTGGACATGCACCAAGCCTTTCCTACTTTATTTAATGACTGTCCTCTAAAATGTACATATTTCGCATGTTGCCCTTTAGTGTTAGCGTGCAATTCAGAGAAATGTGCAAGGTGGTCAGCAGGGTACTGTTGAAACACACTGTATAGCAACAGTACACTCTAAAAAAATGGTGCTATATGGCACTTAAAGTGGTTCTTGGTCGTAATCATAGGGGAACCACTTTTGGTGCTATATAGCACCATATGTTAACATGTATATGGTAGCGGTGCTATATAGCACCTCAGTCAGCGGGCCAAAGAACCGGTGAAGAACCACTGAAGCACCAAGATTGGTGCTATACAGCGCTTAAAGAGGTTGCCCTATGATGAGCCAAGAACCACGCACACTGTTCTTACTGAGTTAATGTTATTTGTTTTGTTTTTTACAGTTGTGCAATCGTTTTTAATTGTTTAATATTTGTGTAATTTAAAACTGTTGTTCAAAGTTTTAGAGAGGAACTATTCATAATTTGAACTCTTAATCTTAATTGTTAATTGATTAACTGATAAACTGCGGGTTATTTAACTCTTGGTTGTTCTGCTGTTGAATGGCAAACTATCAGTTGTATGGCCTGCAATAAAGAACAGGAATAAAATGAAGTAGAATGATATATTTTTGTAGGGCCGTCAAACAATTCATCGCGATCGCATCCAAAATAAGTTTTTTTTTAAGTATTATATATTTGTGTATTGTGTATAATTATTGTGTATATATAAATACACACATGCATGTATACAGTATATTTAAGAAATATTTAATTTCAATAATATAATTTATATTATATGTAAATATTTTATATAAAAATATAACACCTTTTAGTTAAATATTGTGTGTATTACATAATAATTATACACAGTACACACATGTAAACACAAACTTTTATTTTGGATGCCTGGATTGACTTTAATTATGTTTGTTTGAATAACTTTTGAATGACTTTTTGGACTTCACTGACCTCCTGGACTACACTTTGACTTCTTTTGCTATGGACTCAACAATCCATTACAATTCACACTTATCCGTGATGGTCCTCAAGGATCGCCGAGCGAGTTAATAGATTATGCCCTATGGATAAATGTCTCCCCCTTCACTGTAGTGGTGGTAGGAGTACCCTAGATGTGGTCCTTTCATGCGGAGAACTCTCCTCATGTGTTTGCAATAATAACGTATCTTTACAAAAGTTCACAATGCTTTTGCAGATGATATATAATGTGGATAACATTGAATAAATAACTTTTTGTCAGGTTAGATACTGATTATTAATCACCCCCTTTTCTAAACCTCTCTACTTAGTCGACAGACTCGCACATCCGTCATGTTTGTAGTATTTCAAAACTTTATTCATGTTTGTAGTTCTAATCAAATCTTCATCCAATGCACAATGGGTTGAGGGCAATATTAGCATGTGCACGGATCTGAACTTTGGATTCTAAAAGCCATCCAGGTATCTTTGGAATAGCCTACTCATTTAAATATACTACGCTTTGGGACACACTTTAATTTTGAATACTATTTAGGATGGATAGTATGCAAATTAGGCTGCAGCAATAGTCACTGTGTGGCACAAACGAACAGCAGACACCTTTTACAGTTCCTCCTGAACCAAAACATTGAGCTTATGCTGCGTTCACAGCATGTTGTAATCGTAATTACAAGATGGCAACTGTGTCTACCCGGAGCTGTTCATGTCCTCAGACTCAGATTTAATGTGTTTCTCTGGCAACACTTTCATCGTCGACATGAATATGCATCTGTTAGGTGGTACAAGTCAGAGCTCTGTAAGTTGTTTATGTTCATTATTATTGTAATGTTATGTGCTTTGAGACATGAGGTAATTTAACGCCTGAAGGAGGTGTGGCTTTGGAGAGCACTCTGGAGAGAGGGTGGGATCTCATACTATCAAAGCTAGCTTGCTATTGCTAGCCTTTCAGAAATTGCCTACCCTACCTTTAAAGTATAGGTAAAACACAGCATATCAGAGCAAACATCAGACAAATTTCAATATTTATTGTTAACCGATAAGTCAGCTATTTGTTAAAACCAAGTTTATTAGATTCTGATCCATATCAGGACATTTGCTCAGCACCACAGCAAACCAAACCTCAGTGTGTTTATGAAGCCTTAAATCATTGTAACCGATACAAAAATAAATTAAGACCAGTTTCACATTTCATCAGAATATTATGTTCATTACACAAAACATAGAACGTCACAGCATGACTAGACAGCCAGCCAATATTTTGTTTGGGAAAATACAGCAATGAGTCACCATATGCACTTTGATGAAAATACATGATTAGTTTTATTGATACCACACATTGCAAACAGAGGTGCTTGAGGTGAGTCTAAGTGGAAAAATCCATTCTCTGTGCAAAATCTTCTCAAGATTTCAAGAGAGAGGTCCGCTAAGACTGACCAGAGTGCGCAACTCCAGGCTTACCCGACAGCAATTTCCAAAATAAATATTTAAGGCAAAAATTGTCATCCAATATGTATTTCTTACATACTACCATGTTTTACATATATTTAATTCAATCACAAGCTGCATATTTGCAAATGTACAGATATCTGGTGAGGCATATAGAGTTGGTATCATTTTACTTTTCATTAAACAATAAGAGTGGTTCTTTCTAAGTGTAATGAAAGTATCTTTAAGTAGTGAACTCTCAATCCTTTTCTCCATAAATATTTACATCCTAACATCTGTCTCCTTGGAAACAAGTAAAGCCCCATTGTTGTCTAGGCAACCACATAAAAAACAGAAGGTCTATGTATTTATTTAAAGTGGATGTAGAGAGCGTGAACATCCAGTTGTGTTTGAGAATTTAATACAACACTCTGATAATTTAGTGTGGTTGATATGGAGTTGTTTCCCCCTGTGGTGAACATTGCTATGCCCTTGAGATCAGTCACACACTTTCATTTCACAACATATGCCTAGCTCTTTGGCTCAGTTTCCTTTTTGAGAAGGCAGCTGATACACGACTCTGCTGTTTCCAAGCATCTTCTGATTTCTGGAGGCTCCGCTTTCTGTTTCTGCAGAAATGGATCACAGATTTCCACTCTGATGTTCGGGTGGATCATGGAACTTGAGGATGCTGTAACGGTCTCTCTGCGTGCATATGTAGTACTCAATATCTGTATCCTTCCTTCACCTGTAAGTCCTGTTATTGTCTGGCCCTGTTGATGTCTAGAAGCTCCCTGTGTCAAAATCATTTAAAGTTATTGACAGGCTTGATGGCTCACTTAGCCATGTCCTCAGCCACTGCCTTCCCTAATTTGTCTTTCAAGTAAGCCCCTTTCTGCCAATCAGACTTCAGCTCCAGCCATTCAAAGTACGGCACCTGTAGGGGGACACATAAGGAGTGAGGTTGTGACAAATCAATATGCTTAAGAGTAAAAGTGCAGTCACATTTGTTATTGTTTAGCAAATTCTCACAGGTGAAATAAGAGTAATTTCAATAGGAATCCATGCAATGGTTCTTTGCAACAGGTTCAACAGGAAGATTCGCTGCGTTGACCAACACAATTCTGCTTGGTTTGAAAGTGACTTCTGTGTAAACTGCTTTATACATCATTACATAATTGAAAATTACAATGTTGCTAATGTATGTGACCGCAAAAATCAGTGTCAGAAATCTCTTTCAGTGTTACGAACTCTTGCCAATTAAAATGGCTTGTGTCAGCTAGCGCATCAAATGGCAGGAGCATTACGTCAGCCTTGCGCTCAGTTGGAAGTCAAGACGAGTCCATCCAACTCTATTAAACTGTACCCCAGGAGGCAGAGAGCTAACAGGATTGGCCTACATGCTGCAGACAGAGCCCGAGTCCTTTTCTGCAGTTCTGTCTTTACTGCCGCTATTTATAATCCAAAGTCAAGGGGGACCGCCTGCCATGTAATAGCAATGACAATAGGAATAGAACTAATCAGGCTACAACACTGGTTCTATAAAAAGGAGACAACTTTTTTGTATCATAAGAAGTGTTATTGCGAGTTGGAAGACCATCAGGTAAACGATGTACAGCTAATCCTGACCACCTAACCTATGAACACGTAGCTTATCCCAAAAGTATATTTAGAAAATGTGTTACAGTAAACACCGCTGACCTTATAGTTCATAAAAGCTTGTTCACACCAAATATGATAAATATAATAACTATTTAAAAAAGTTAATAAACATTCTAAAGGGCTGTTCGCACCAAAGACAATAAGGAAGTCTTTACCACAATATGATAAAGACAGTTATGATATTTTTGGAATCACTTTCAGAACATTTATCTAGTTTGAGCATTTAAAGTGGAAGACGACATTAACTGCAGTGTGCGCTTAACAGAACATTACAGTGTGTTGGTGTGGATGCTACTATACAGTAATTATCATACTAGTATTTATTATTCTTGGTGTAAACAGGCTGTAACTCTATGAGAATAGTGTTGTCCACAGCTAGGGATGGAGAAATGAAGCACCTTGAATTTAAGCTTTTCTCTATTTCGGGAAAAGATTGAAGTTTCAAAAACAGTGCCATCTCATGGCAGGTAAAATTTATAGCAGCCATAAACCCTAGAGCGCAGCTCTGTTGTTTTATCCATTAATCACAAATAAAAGCCTGACAATTTTAAAGTTTCAGTTTTCTGATAATATAATTCACATATTAAAGTGTGGCAATGTATTAAATGTAACAATTATAATAATACTAATTATAATAATACCAACAGAGCTGTTTGATGCAAGTAAATGGTGCTCTAATTATTCTAATGTTTTTATACTGTTCATTTGGCAGAATATATCATGTAATATAGGCTATAAGCTTATATATAAAAATGTTAGTAAATGGACTTGAACTTTTATAAACCCCAAATATTCTGACACACAAAGCGAAGCATTCACGTGACTGGAAAGAAAGTGAGGCTTAATTTTTTTATTGATCACGTGTTTCTCTGAAAACAATACGCGCTCCGACACAGACCTTCATGAGAAATTGCACTGCGAACTCGATACACGCTGTGAAGCTTCAGTGTCATATGTAACATCTCTATCAACAGCACAGCAATGACACAGGAACGATATTGTTGGAATCACTTTCAGAATTTTTTTTTCCAGCTGATGAACGATAAAAATAGGCAATCAGAATCCACTCGCCTTTAAAGAGTTCAATCATTTAAAGCGGCAGACGTTATCATCCGTTAATGTGGATGTTAATATAGTTAGCGATTTTGACGTGAACAGGCCTTAAGACTTCAAATTAACTGAAATATGTCTCCTATCTCCTATGCTTGTATTTCACGGTGTCTCACCTCCACCACTATAAACCCAGCCAGCTGTAGTTGGCGTTTCTGCATGGCAAAGCGGCCCAGAAGATCCTTGCTCCTGAGACAAAAGTTAGAAAAGTCCCAAGACACAAATGCTATTCTGCAAATAGACAAGCACATTGACACAATCAGAAACCATCTCTTTATGAGAACTTAGAACAAAGCTTTCACTTTAACACTCACCGTCGTGCCCCTGCAGGCAAGTCATCTGGTCCACCGCCTCCAGGTAAATGAGGGGCTTTCAAGTTCTCCAAATCAATAGGCTTATTTTCTGAATCTACCAGAAGCTCTCCATCTGTGGTGAACATATCAATCAACAGATTTACAAATTAGCTGGAGGTTCTGTTAGACTCTAGCCTGGATGCCAGCTGAACTTAGCCCCGCCCACAACATTTGTAGTTGGGAAGTTCGGTCTGGACTTGATCCGTTGTGGAGATAGATACTAATAAGCTCAAACCAGAGCTGTTCGGACCAATCAAATTGTCAGGTCGGGCTTTATAATTCTTGGGTTGAATTAGTTCTAATCCTAAACGGAGAACTTGTTTGTATATGCATTCATCTTTACAATTTCATTACATTCATCTTCTTCTTCCAGTGTGCGTGCAGTTGAGTTCTGTTGACAACTATGCGTCGCTCTGATTGGTTGTAGGTCTATCCAAATGAGTGCAGAGGCATGTTCGCCCCATAATCCCAGCCCAATGGAGCATATTCTGACTAGAATCTGAGTATGACGACGTCAGGCTAGTTAGACCCATGAACGGGAATCAAACCTATGACGTTACCTTGCTGTTGCTACTCACCTATTGTCCAGCCATATACAGTTTTGACAGCTGTGCGGAGGGCCTGTGTCCGGCTGTTGGTCAGGCTCTGGAGGGCTGTGTGTAGGCTACTCTGCAGAGCGGTGTTGGTCTCCACTTTCCTTTGGGGAGCTGGCAGCAGCACAGCAGGGGTTTTAATAGTGATTCCTAGAGGCTCCAGCTGAGCAAAGGCAGAGATATGCAGCAATTTCAGCCGATAGTTCTCAGTCCGATCCACAATGCCACCTGTTGGATGGGTCAGGAAAACTTGATCACAATTACACAAAAACATGATATGACTGCAGACTGACTTGAAAGATGACAGCCTAATGCAAAAATGAAGTATGTGACGATTCTGCAATTTGATCTTTTGTGTTCCATATGTGGCAGGCATATGTTTAAATAGACATAAGGATCAGTATTTTAATTTTAAGGTGAACTATTCCTTAAAGTACACTACCATTCAAAGGTTCGGGGTTGTTTTTGAAAGACTCACCAACCAAGTCTGCATTTACTTGATCAAAAATACAGTATAAACAGCACTGTGGAATATTACAATTTTAAATAACTGTTTGATGTAATTGGTATTGAGCCTGTATGCTGATTTGGTGCTCAAGAAACATTACTTATTATTATTATTATCATGTTGATATGTTAAAATCCTACCGCTTAATAACTGCTTAATATTTTTGTGGAAAACGTGATTGTTTTTACGGATTCTTTGATGAATAGAAAGCATTTATTTGAAACAGAAGTCTTTTGTTATAATGTGATGGTCTTTTGGGTCACCTTTGATCAATGTAATGTATCTTTGCTGAATAACAGTATTCATGTCTTTAAAAAAAATAACCTTACTAACCCCAAACTTCTGAACGGTAGTGTAGGTTAGCTACACTCTACCTATAATCTGTCATGAAAAATTGGACAATGTTCCTATACTGCCACCATGTGTTTTGAATGAGAACAACAAATTATATTAATCATATTGCTACATAAGAAATGTACATTCATTCCTTCGCACCTGAAAGTTTCTTCTGAAAGTCATGCTTTGTAACAGAAGAGATGTAAATAGGATTGGCCTGGTTTAGCATACACAGCGACCAGACCACATCTGTTTTCAGGAAGGGCTCTAAATTCTGAAAGGAACCTTCCAGAGCTTTGTGTACCTACAGTCACACAATAAAACATATTATTTATACATAAATATACACTGCGCTGCAGTTAATAAAGGGCAATAATACATTACCACTCTAATCGATCGGTTACCTTTTGGTAAAACTCCTCTCCTCTGCCGTGCTGGAAGTTGAGTTTGGCAAAAGACATGAGAAGATTACAGACCTGGAGAGTGCTGTAGCTTTCACTGTAACTCACATAGTGCTGAAAAACAACAGAGAGGGGCAAAAGAATGAAAATATGTTTCTGTAGATGGATACTGGCAAAGGAGAGACTTTTACAATCAAACAAAATAAAAGGTTGCCTTCAAGGAAAGTATAATATACTTTGTAGTGCTGATTTGTTGAATATCCGCTAGAAAAAGACTCTAACCTGAGCAAAGCCTTCAAACAGAGGCAAGTGGAGCCATTTGAGGAAGGCTAGAGACTTGGCACAGCGGGTGACATCGATGGAACTCAGTTCTGATAACCTGGGCAATAGCTCTGCCGCTATTCTCTGAAGCACCTGTGGCTGGTGAAAATTCAGCTTCCCTATTATTCAAAGGAAGATGAGAGGATAATTAGATTTTTACAAGCAAAACCTAGGCAAAAACCAAAGATATGACAATTCCTCACTGACCGTAAGTGTACGCAATGTCAAGGAGCAATGGTGTTTTCAGTTCAAAGGAGGATTTTTGGTTCAGGTGGTATGAGAGAGCTCGTAACAAAGAAACGGCCCTCCTGTTTTGAGAGGCCAGTGCTAATGCCACCTTCCGGATATCGTCTGCGCTAAAGCTCTCCGCCAACTCCAGAGCCTGGAAAGCACAAGATACAGTTCAGCGTTAGACAAGCAAGTTACATAAGCCTAATACAACATAATGCAATTTTTAAAGGTTGGCTAGGAGGCTAAAGGCGTTTTAAAGTGTGTGCACTCACTTTGTCCAACAGTTTGTCCATAAGAGAGGGGGAGAAAAGAAAAGCACGGCCCATGAGAATGGTGATGGTACGACTGTCACTTAGTTCTGTCCAGCGCAGCTCCAGGTGTTTCAGCAGAGTTGTGGTGAGCGTTTCATTTTCATATCTATCAAAACACAAAACAACAACATTAAAAGAACAACCCAGCTACCTACAAAAATAAAATTGTTTTAATTTTATAATTTTCAATTAAGTTCATTCAATGAAGGCACATATACATACTCTTTTCATATACACTACTGTTCAAAAGTTTGAGGTCGCTAGGATTTTTAAAAATGTTTTTGAAAGATGTCTTTTATGCTCACCAAGGCTGCATTTATTTGATCAAAAATACACTAAAAACAGTCATATTATGTTAATTATTATAATTTAACTGTTTTCCATTTGAATATATTTTAAAATGTAATTTATTCCTGTGATGGCAAAGCTGAATTTTCAGCAGCATTACTCCAGTCTTCAGTGTCACATGATCCTTCAGAAATCATGCTGATTTGGTGATCAAAAACATTTCTTATTATCATTCATCACTGTTGGAAACATTTATGCTGCTTAATATTTTTTTGAAAACCAAGACAGTTTAAGTGATTTTTTTCAGGATACTTTAATGAATATTTTTTTTTTCAAAAGAACAGCATTTGTCCTTGCTGAATAAAAGCTTTAAAAAAATTAAAAAACCTTGCTGATCCCAAACTTCTGAATGCTAATGTAACAGTTTTATATAACTATACAACTTATTTAAGTGGTATCAAATACATTTTAAAATATATGAAATATGTCAGGGATATGAAAAAAAGTTTTAGCAAATTGTTGGGATATCTGAATGAGTCTTAATGAAGCACTGTATAATAAGGCTGATTCTTATCCACCAGACCAATGAAGGGGTCACAACAAGAGGTTGTGTTAACTGAATATTTTCCACCATTGACTGATTTTTTTTTTTTGAAGTGACGGAAAAATCTATCGTTTTGACATATTACACTAGATGATCTATTTTAACTTGTAAATGTAATTCCCACCCCTGTCCAGTTAGTGGTGAGTGCGCTCCAGTGTGACAGTGGAGTGCGGGTTCAGCCTCCAGAAGAAAATTAAGCCTGCCACGCGTCACCTATCCTAGACAAAAAAGTAAAATCCGATGACAGTTGCCTCTGAATCTGTCTCCCTTGATGCGGACCAGGAGGAAGATTTGAGTTCAGGCAGATACAGCAGGTTGACTGAGTTTAGTTTAGTTCCTTTTCAATGTTTTATTTATATTTTGTAATTTATTGCATTATGCATATTTGCCTGTTCAGGCACAAAAGGTCGTGGCTGGTCACAGCGGGGAAACAGAAAACATAAAAAGTCTCTGTTCATCTGTTCTCTTCATAAATAAATAAATAAATGCATAATCTAGTTTATATACTCGTCCTGTAAGTACATGGTTAAAAATTTAAATATGAACGAAAACAAAAGCTATTAAAAATCTTATTATCAGTTAAATACAAAAATCTATTATGACCTGTTTTTTTAATTATGACAGATTTTTTACGATCCTCTTTGTCAAAACGACAGACGATGAGTAAATTGAAAGTAACTTCTGGTCACAACCAGGGCTTGACATTAACGTTTTTGCTCACCAGCCACTGTGGCTAGTGGTTTTCCAAAGTTACTAGCCACTAGGGCTGTAACGATTTGACCAAAAATAAAAACCTCGATTAATGAACGTTTATTTTGCTTTTCTTTTTTTTCCTGATAAGGTTTTTACTGTAAATAATTTCTACTATTAAAAGGTGGAATTTATTTTTCTAATGAAAAAGTGCATTTCTTTGTGATTTTAAAATACTTGAAGGAAACGGTTCACTTTCAGCAGTTATTGTCTATGGGGCAGATTTCTGCTTGTTGTACATCCAGATACAGTTAAATTAACACAGTAGGCCTATATTACATTTATTTGAATGCATTAATGAGAGAGTGATTGTGTGTGTGAATTAATCATACCGTCTCTATTCATTATGAAGCTGTGGTTTGTACTTACTTCAAAGGTATTAAAATATATAACTATAACGGTTGAGTATCTAAGCTACTTTAGTCAGAGGATGACGTTGACACTGTGTTTCTGCGCTGCTCTTTGCGCGCGATCTTCACGTGATGTGCGAGCTTCTGTCTGAGTGCTCGTTTGTCACAATATATCAGGCATTAGTTCAACATAATACACATCTGATGGTCTAAAATCGCTTTAATGTTCAAACTGGCAGGCCTTAAAACTTATACAAATGACAAAGCTTTGTGAGGACGCAGGTGAAAGAGGTCTGCCTTCAGGGCATGCGCACGTTGTCAGAGACGCGACACGGCTCGGCTCTCTGTGTCACAGAAAAAAGCTGAGCACTGAACGGATAAGTTTTCCATATTAGTGTTTTTGAATAGTGCACAATTGCTTTAAATGTACAAACTGGCAAGCCTTTAAACGCATTTACTTGACAAACTTTATGAGGACGAAAATGAAAGCGATCTGGCTTCGGGGCTTGCGCGCACCGTCTGTGTGTGTGTGTGTGTGTGTGTGTGTGGGGCAGCGCGTATGCTATAAGAATGGCAATTAACTTACCTGTAAAAACTGTGTAAAACATGCAGTTACTATAGTGATTCTGGGCATCTATAAACAAAGATAACTGCTCCTGCATCTCTCTCTGCCTGCAAACTGCACTTGATGTGACTGACCGGGCGGAGTCACGTGACTAAAACTGAAATAACCGACATGGGAAAAATACGTCGGTTAGAGATTCTGAATTTCGGTTTCGATTATTTTTCGATTAATCGTACAGCCCTACTAGCCACTCAGCATTTTCACTGGCCACAATTTTGTTGTAAGGAAATTTGTTGTTGGCTATATGTAAATTACCACTGTAGACATCCAAATTAAGTCTACATAAAATGTATAACATGACAGGTCTTCAACAGCTGTTTGTCTGAATTTTTTTTTTAATCAGCTATGACATATTTGAATCTAGCATATTTTGTGTATGAGCCCATACAGTAGCCTAGTGAAATAAATATCCATATTTTCATGTGATTTGACAGTTTATATTTTATTAAATCTAAAAAATCTAAAAGGTGTGCATCATACCTGACACCTAGATGAACACTTTAAAGTAGGTTTTATGACTGTAAGCCATTCTCTTCAAATGCTATTGAAGTTAGAAACGTGTATACCAATGTTGTACTTTAGAGACGGTCCCTAAATTTGCGAATATCGAAAGTCCAACGTCAAGCCAGCTTAATGCCAGTCACATCAGGTGCGCTATGGTTCTGTTATGATAATTGTTTGAAACTATTTTCGCTGCTGTGCTGAAATAGAACAAAACCAGTCAATCGCTGTATGATTAATTCATCTCCTACATACATCGCACGCACATCTCTGCTTTGATGAGAGTGAAGAGAGTGACATTGCATTTATAAGCTTTTATAAAAGAATTGCGTGCGATTGGTTATAATGCGCATCGCGATTATAACAGATGCCTTTTGAGAAGACCCTCCAAAGTGGCTAGTGGGAGTGACTGTGTTACACGCCACAGCTGAAATCCACCCGCAAATGGTGGGTTGGCGGGTGTTAATGTCAAGCCCTGGTCACAACACAAAAAAGTTTAATTATTTTTAATTAGTCTGTCTTCATGTATATTGAACTCTTGCAATTAAAACAAAAATCTGAATAAATCAAATAAATAAATAGTCCACCCCACTAAACAACTATTTCATCCATCAACGGACTAGTCATCCCTAAACTGTTCATTTTTAAATGGTCATGTGCTAATGTCTATGACTGGGAATCAAATTTTGTTGAGCATGTGAATCCCACCCTCTTTTGCGCTGAAAGGCAACCCAGTCCACCAGGTAGGCCAGTTGACGGTAGGTGAGGCGCCGGATCCTCCAAAGAACTTCATTCTGGATGGAGTGGAGTACAGGGGCATCAGGAGGGAGACCCAGCATAGTGAGCGTACGCAGAAGAGCCACCAGAGATCCATTCCACACTGAGGACACCTGTGTGAGAACAACAAGATAATATTCCACCGGCACAATACATCTTTATCAGTGACTTCAAGCTGCTACTCAGACTGGTTATCATGGTTACCTGCTGGTTTACAGTCTCCAGCATGTTCTCAAAGCGTGGATCCTGCAGAATTCCTTCGCCGCCCTTCTCAATGATCCGCAGGTTAAGCTGGACCAGACACCTGGCAGCATCGCTGGCAGATCCACCATGCTCTGCCCACAACTGAAGCACTTCATGTGGAGTGGATGCCTTTTCAACAAGTTTGACTAGTTCTGTACATTCATATGGAAATGGTGTCTCCTCCATCCTGGCCAGTTCATTGCCCTGACAGAGGTGCCTAGCAGAAGGTTGGAACCAAGACAAGGACATCGGGCACAACGGCTCTGTATGGTGAACTGTGGAAGTCTGTAGTCGGGCTGAGGCCACAGCAGCCTGAGAGCAGCGAGGAAACCATCGCGCCCATCTGCACAGCAGCCTGGTGGTCATTTTGGAAAGGGGACTTCCTCTATTCAGCAACCAATCAAAGTATTTGCATCCACATCTCACCTGAGCACCTAAGAGTCAACAAGACAGCACAAATGAGAAGTCACATTTGTGAGAAAATTGGCCAAATTTTATATATATATATATAAACACCAGTCAGATGATGTTATATTTGATGTTGTTTCATGGATGTGTAGAATTAAATTATTGTATTATATTTTACTAGTACTTTTGCTTTCAACAAAAAAAATCTTGAGCTTCAACACTTTCCGATTATACTGCATGAAACACCATATAAAGATCTTTCAGATGTCTGAATTACCTAGCTGTCTGTCATGGGCTGAAGTCTATTCTGACCTTGCCGATTTGGGCAGGCGGCGCAATAAGCTTATGAAACTGTCAACGTGATCAACGAGAATTTTCGGCAACCCAGTAAACATTGATACAGTTTAATACGCATGCTTTATCGTACGGATATGGCTGTAGACAAAACCAACCGATTGACCAAACACTGCTTTCTTACCTTGTCAAAATAGATTTTATAAGAGCTGCGACGACATTCACATGGAATCAGTAGGTCGCGGAGGTTTTGCGTCAGTGGGAACCGGCAACACGTGATTTCGACAGCGCATCATGATTGGTCGGCATAACTTTGCGTTAGAATGAACCAGAACCATGAGGTGCGTACCATTTGCACAGTGTTCACTGCTCCCTCCCTACTCCGAGTGAGTACGGTATATCAGTTGAAGTGGACTTCACTGACAATAATCGCTCGTTTGGAACGCCTTGCAACGTCAAAAAAGAAAGCCTACGACGAAGTCGCGCAGAATATGATAGGCTACAACATAAATTAATAGCCTATTGTAATTTACTTTACTTTCAAATTTAAAACCATATAATAGAAATATACATTTACAAAACACACAGTATGTATCTAAAAATATAATCAAAACATTGTATTATTAGTCTATTCGTTTCATTAGTTTACAGTGGGGCAAAACGTATTTAGTCAGCCACCAATTGTGCTAGTTCTCCCACTTCAAAAGATGAGAGAGGCCTATAATTTTCATCATAGGTTAGGTAGCCTACACTTCAACTATGAGAGACAAAAAAAAAATCCAGATAAGCACATTGTCTGATCTTTAAAGAATTTTTTTGCAAATTATGGTGGAAAATAAGTATTTGGTCAATAACAAAAGTTAATCTTAATACAGGGAGTGCAGAATTATTAGGCACGTTGATTTTCTGATCATATTTTTTTTCCAGGCACATTTGACCAATTCCAAACCACAGTAATCCTAATAACTACTATTGATTTAGTATTTAATAATGTATAAGTGATATATAATTGTTCATGAAGGCTGGAAATGAAAATCACCTTATATTCAGGTGTGCAGAATTATTAGGCATGTTTTCTTTTACAGATAAATTGAGCCAAAAAAGAGATTTAACTCAGACTGAAAAGTCAAAAAGTATTAAAGGCCCATGAGAAGGATGCAATACTAATGCAATACTAGACATTGCAGTTAAGGCGTGACCATTGGACAGTGAAATGCTCGTTGGGTCAGCAGGGTCAGACAAAAACAGGTGGTGAAGAAAAGACACCTGTTAACTGCAAAAGAATTAAGAATTAAGGTGAAGAATTAAGGGTGAAACCATCAGGAACCCTTTAGTCTCCAGCGCCACCATTTTCCAGAGCTGCAACCTACCTGGAGTCTCCAGAAGTGCAAGGTGTCAGGATCTCAGAGACTTCCGTTAGGTAAAGAATCCTAAAAAATGACCCCCACTAGATAAGAATCACAAGCTGAAGTGTTGTAAAATACATGAAGAAGGTTTTTTTATAGGCTTTATGGACAGATAGGTTGAGAGTGACTCTTGAAGGACCAGCACCACATCCTCTAGTACCACTGTTTGAAGAATTCATCTTCCAGAATCTGGCAGTACGTTTTGGGAGTTCATTTTTAGTCCATCTCTGCAAAACGGACTTCAGGATGGACTAAAATGAACTCCCAAAACGTACTGCCAGATTCTGGAAGATGAATTCTTCAAACAGTGGTACTAGAGGATGTGGTGCTGGTCCTTCTCAAGAGTCATTCTCAACCTATAAAACCTATAAAGCCTATAAAAAAGCAGGCTTCATGTATTTTACAACACTTCAGCTTATGATTCTTATTTAGTGGGGGTCATTTTTTAGGATTCTTTACCTAACTGAAGTCTCTGAGATCCTGACACCTTGCACTTCTGGAGACTCCAGGTAGGTTGCAGCTCTGGAAAATGGTGGCGCTGGAGACTAAAGGGTTCCTGATGGTTTCACCCTTAATTCTTCACCTTAATTCTTAATTCTTTTGCAGTTAACAGGTGTCTTTTCTTCACCACCTGTTTTTGTCAGATCCTGCTGACCCAACGAGCATTTCACTGTCCAATGGTCACGCCTTAACTGCAATGTCTAGTATTGCATTAGTATTGCATCCTTCTCATGGGCATTTAATACTTTTTGACTTTTCAGTCTGAGTTAAATCTCTTTTTTGGCTCAATTTATCTGTAAAAGAAAACATGCCTAATAATTCTGCACACCTGAATATAAGGTGTTTTTCATTTCCAGCCTTCATGAACAATTATATATCACTTATACATTATTAAATACTAAATCAATAGTAGTTATTAGGATTACTGTGGTTTGGAATTGGTCAAATGTGCCTGGAAAAAAAATATGATCAGAAAATCAACGTGCCTAATAATTCTGCACTCCCTGTTCTTTGTTATATACCCTTTGTTGGCAATGACAGAGGTCAAACATTTTCTGTAAGTCTCCACAAGGGTTTTACACACTGTTGCTGGTAGTTTGGCCCATTCCTCCATGCAGATCTCCTCTAGAGCAGTGATGTTTTGGGGCTGTCACTGGGCAACACGGATTTTTAACTCCCTCCAAAGATTTTCTATGGGGTTGAGATCTGGAGACTTGCTAGGCCACTCCAGGACCTTGAAATGCTTCTTACGAAGCCACTCCTCCGTTGCCCGAGCGGTGTGTTTGGGATCATTGTCATGCTGAAAGACCCAGTAACGTTTCATCTTCAATGCCCTTGCTGATGGAAGGAGGTTTTTACTCAAAATCTCACTATACATGGCCCCATTCATTCTTTCCTTTACACACTTAAAAAAAACAATCAGGTCTCAAATTGATAATTTTCTATTGACTGATCACATCTAAATTTTTTAGTTGGCCAAATTGAATTTCTATGAATTAAATTGCATCAATTCACAGAAATTCAATTTGGCCAACTGAAAAATTTAGATGTGATCGGTCACTAGAAAATTTTCAATTAGAGACCTGAATTTTTTTTACAGTGCACGGATCAGTCGTCCTGGTCCCTTTGCAGAAAAACAGCCCCAAAGCATGAGGTTTCCACCATGCTTCACAGTAGGCATGGTGTTCTTTGGATGTAACTCAGCATTCTTTCTCCTCCAAACACGACAAGTTGAGTTTTTACCAAAAAGTTATATTTTGGTTTCATCAGACCATATGACATTCTCCCAATCCTCTTCTGGATCATCCAAAGGCCCGGACTTGTACTGGCTTAAGCAGGGGGACACGTCTGGCACTGCAGGATTTGAGTCCCTGGCGGCGTAGGGTGTTACTGATGGTAGCCTTTGTTACTTTGGCCCCAGCTCTCTGCAGGTCATTCACTAGGTCCCCCCGTATGGTTTTGGGATTTTTGCTCACCGTTCTTGTGATCATTTTGACCCCACGGGGTGAGATCTTGCGTGGAGCCCCAGATCGAGGGAGGTTATCAGTGGTCTTGTATGTCTTCCATTTTCTAATATTTGCTCCCACCGTTGATTTCTTCACACCAAGCTGCTTACCTATTGCAGATTCAGTCTTCCCAGCCTGGTGCAGGTCTACAATTTGTTTCTGGTGTCCTTTGACAGCTCTTTGGTCTTGGCCATAGTGGATTTTTGAGTCTGACTGTTTGAGGTTGTGGACAGGTGTCTTTTATACTGATAACGAGTTCAAACAGGTGCCATTAATACAGGCAACGAGTGGAGGACAGAGGAGCCTCTTAAAGAAGAAGTTACAGGTCTGTGAGAGCCAGAAATCTTGCTTTTTTGTAGGTGACCAAATACTTATTTTCCACCATAATTTGCAAATAAATTCTTTAACAATCAGACAATGTGATTTTCTGGATTTTTTTTTTTCTCATTCTGTCTCTCATAGTTGAAGTGTACCTATGATGAAAATTACAGGCGACTCATCTTTTTAAGTCGGAGAACTTGCACAATTGGTTGCTGACTAAATGTTTTGCCCCACTGTACTTATTTGACTATGAACAGATGTGATGCTGAATATAAAAATCAATATTATTTTGAATATGAACAGCTCAATATGAAAATACATTTTGATTTGGGTAACTAACGTGTTCTTGTCCTAATAATTCTAGCGGCCTCATTTCGTGCGTGTTATTTCCCAGACGCAGCATAGTAAACGAGGTAAATAAAGTAAAAAAAAAAAAAAGACAGGCCTCTGCTGCTTCTCAACACTTTTAATTTGCTTACATATTCATAAAATAGAATATGCGAATACAACAGTCATTGCCATAACCATTCATAGGCCTACTGTATTTTTGCATAATAATAACTATGAATATTCAAATTCAGGCCTACGTAAACTCCTCCATCTCAGAGCCGTTTAAAAACTCTTCCCAGACTGGTGATGCGACGTGCAATGGCAGTTGATTTTCGCTCTCCACTTCCTGCGAAGTTATGTATCGATGTTCTCTTCTTCCCTGCGCCGTTCGCAGTGCCCTTCAAACTGAACATGTTCGCTCCCTTCGGATTGGAATTTCACTTAAGATGGCAGAATACCCTGTAAAGTCTAATTTGCAGTCCACTTACGGTCGAATGGAACGCACCTATGGTCTATCTATGAAATAAATACGGTTTATGGAATAAACCAAGCCACGATCATTACTCTGGATTAAGCTATATAAAGTAGGCTAGGGTTTTTTGTATTGAATTCAAATAGTAGGACAATCTCTTCTGCATCTGAGGAAAAAACAAAACACATGTAAAACGTTTAGTGTACGGTTAACTAAAGATTTGATTTGTTATTTTTTAAATACTATTTATTTATTTATACTTATTTTATTTGTAATAACACTGATTAATACTGCCTCTGTATGCATTTATACAAGTTTGTGAGAGGTCAGACATAAGAAGTTTGCCTTTCAGAACCCGCTCAATGACGGCACTGGTGGGTTTATAATGGGCTAAATAGCCTAATCGGTTTTCTTTTAGATACAGTGAAAGCACACAATATTTGGTAAGATTGTCATTGATTAACCCCAATCGAGTGCTTCATAAGTTCATATTTCCTAAACATAGAGTGAAACTTACTTTAAAGGGTTAGTTCACCCAAAATTAAAAATTTGTCATTCATTTCTCACCCTCATGTCGTTCCAAACCCGTAAGACCTTCGCTCATCTTCGGAACACAATTTTGATGAAATCGGAGAGCTCTCTGACCCCTCCATAGACAGCTATTTAATGATCACTTTTAAGGCCCAGAAAGGTAGTACATCGTTAAAATAGTCCATGTGACTCCAGTGGTTCAAGAATGGCAACAAGAATACTTTTTGTGTGCGAAAAACAAACAAAAATAACGACTTTATTCAACAATTTCTTCACGTCTGTGTCAGTCTCCTACGCAGTTTATGTTGGCCAGCTTCTGCGTCAGCATCACACGCATTCGTTGTGGTGCTCAAGTGAAGAGCATCGGCCAATGGTAAGCCGGCGTTCTGGCTTAGCTCTGACGTAACTCAGAAGCACTTATTTACTGTCAACAGCGTAGGAGACTGACACAGAAACATGAAGCAATTGTTGAATAAAGTCGTTATTTTTGTTGGTTGCGCTCAAAAAGTAATCTTAATGCTTTATAAAATTAAGGCTGAACCACTCTAGTCACATGAACTCTTTTAACGGTGTCTTTACCTTTCTGGGCCTTGAAAGTGGTAGGCTAATTGCTGTCTCTGGAGGGGTCAGAGCTCTCGGATTTTATCAAAAATATTATCAGTTGTGTGCCAAAGCTGAACGAAGGTATTGCGAGTTTGGAACGACTTGGGGGTGAGTAATTAATGACAGAATTTTTATTTGGGGGGAACTACCCCTTTAAGAATAGGGAGATGGTCACTGCAGAACACAAAATCCAGGGGGCGAGATTGGATCCAGATTCAACTCCTCCCACTTTACATATCCCCAAACCTACCTGTCTCCGTCCCCTGGATCTCATGTTCTGCAGTGAGGGGCTACTGCTATTAGGCAGGGAACGAGAGAACTATTGCAGTCAGTCTACTAGAAGAAGCTGTTCAATAGACGATCAGCAGATGGCGACATTGATTAATGCATAGTGCAGTTCTCACTTAGTTGGTCAGGCATGTTGCATTTGACATGATCTTTTGGTGGTGAAATGGTGCTAAAAGCTGTCTTAATTGAAATCATTATTTGAGTTAGTTCGGTGATTGGTAAGCTCAGCCATAGAGATCCAGGTTTTCTGTACTGAACAATGTAACTGATTGAATTCATCAAATCCTTCATTTACCGTTCCAGATGTATTATTCTCTAATGGGAACTGGATGCACAAATGCAGAATAGTATTCTATTCTGGGTTCAGTAATAGCATGAAAGCAGCAAACAAAATGAACATTTTGCATAATTTTTTAGAGGGTGATTTTGTCTAAATCAGTCTAATCTGTGTCTTTAATGGAGTGCTGCAACAGTCAAGCAAAACATAATGCCCAAGAAGAAAATATGAAATTATACATTCTGAGAGAGGTACATAGCCTACATAGGGTGAATTCAGGGTGATTTGGACTCTTTTTGCCATTGAGATGACTTGGAAAAAGTGTCCCAATCACCCTGAATTCACCCTAGGTACATACTGAAGGTATAGTTATATTTTTGTAGTATTCTCTGGATGCAGTTGTCATACAGTGTGAAAAGTCTTTTGAAATGGCACTATAGAAGGAATGTGACATGCTCAGATTTAGGAGAGTATATAATATAATAAATATAGGCTAATCTAATATAATACATTTGATTGGTTGCTGGATCAGGGATCAGAAGAGATTGACTCTTGAATTTGGTAAATTAACACAATGCCCTTTGGACTGGAATATTTAATGTAAGGTTAGATGATGGAGTGCCAGCATTCAGTTTCATCTCAAGGAAGTTCAGGTCTGCCATCTTTCTCCTTACAGATCATGTGCCAGGCAATGGAGAAGGGAAATGGTTCAATTTCATACAAGGCTGTTATTTTTTATATTGAATTTAAGAGATAGAAAAGGGCAAATGAAACATTTTCAGTAATGAGGTGGCTCAACTGGAGGTGAATGGAGGGGATAAACTTTTAGAGGCAGTGCAATGTGGAGCGGTTCCATTACCTTTTTCAAGTGGCACTTTGGAAAGAGAGGGAAAGTGAGAAACAAAGAGAAGAAGGGAGAGTTACAGTCACTGATTGAACCCTTATCTGGTGATTTACGCTCCATTCCATCAGCTCTCCATGGTGAACAGAGTCATCTGGTTAATGGTGTGATTTACATTAAGGGACACAGAGAGGTGCAGCCCGTTTTATGGTCTTTAATGCACACATCAGAACTTTGACATGCTTCGCGGTAAGTCAGGTTGATTTGCATTAGCTTCTATATACCTCAAGGTGCTTCGAGTCAGTTCCCATAAGAGTTTTAGATTTGTGTAATGTTTTATGCCTTTTGAAGAAAGACATATTTTAACCGACCTTTTAAAACTCAATATTCAACAAAATCCAATCTTCTTGTAAAACTGAGATGCATTTGTATGTCTCTTAAACAGAGCAGAGTAGTTAGAGGGCCGTGTTAAGTGAAGTTAAGAATCTGTCAATCACACACAGTAGTGTGAGCTGAGAGCTCTGGCCTCCTCTAAGGATCTTATTTTTGAGCTCTAGTACAGATGTCATATTTGATTTTCATTGCAAATATATTTCAGAAATCGAGAGGGTTAAGCTTTGGGGATCTGTTTAAATAACCAGATAATCTAGAGGGTAAATGTGTGAAAGGTCTTAAAGAACACTGTGAATTAAATACTGAATGCCTATAAGAGTAATATTCATGCCTTACATTAAGGGCTGTATCATACACCGGTGCAATGCGGCGCCAGGTGCGACGCAAGTGTTTTCGCTAGTTTCAGCCCGACACAGTATTCATTTTCACATCCTGTGCCACATTTGTGCACCCATGGGCATGCTGGTCTGAAAACAAGGTGTGTTCAGGCGCATTGTTGGCATGTAGCTATTTTGAGGCAACTGATATACACTGCGTCATTGACCAACTTAAACCTGGTCTAAAGTCAATGTTCAGTTACGTTGTTACGTTCAGTTTTTCCACTTGCGAATTCCACCATGTAAAAAGCAAATCCGCCATGGTGTGAGCGCAACTGGCAACCCTTTTAGACCTTTTAGAATTCGGACACATGACACGCCCTAAGTGCACTTGCCATGCGCTTTAGACCATGTGCTTAGATCGTTAAAATAGGGCCCTAAATGTTCTCTCTTGTAATGATGAAAACATTGTGTGCATGTGAGGGGAGCAAGTTCTAGTAGGTTCATCGTTGCCAAAGGAAGCACAGTTATGAACACTTCTAAACAACTGTTAGTTCTGGTCATTAGGGGGATTTTTCAATGACTCTTTCGTTGCTCATTGTTACGCTAATAGGTGTTTAAAAGTTATTGTCTTTATGAGTAAATTACTGAATCATTATTCAACTGAATCGTTCAAAACACTGATTAATTCAGAAAAGAAACAAGCAGGTTTTATCTTTATGAGTCATTGAATCATCCTCTCAACAGTTTCATTCAAAACCACTGATTAATTCAGAAAAAAAGAATCGCCATTGTGTCTCGGAGATGCAATGTTGATTGAACATTTTTTTTTGGCTAAAAGTAGCCAAAGTAATATTGTGTTTAAAATGTAAGTTACTCAATTGAACTTGTATGAAAGCAATATTACACAGTCTAAATATCTAAATATTATCACAGCTGTGGTGTCCAGAACAACGCCCTTGCTCGTGTGATATTAATTAGAACATATTAAAGGTGAAGTGTGTGGTTATTTTGACATTAAACTACTATTCCATATACTATGTAAAAACAAATATAAGCAATTTGTAGATATAGAAGAACTTATATATATATACACACTGTAATACTTTCTGATGATCTGCAGATTTTGTATTGGTCACTTTTTGCAGTGTGCACCAAGACCTTTTCATCTTGTGTGTGCACATACTCAGTGTTATTTTTTGTCTTGCATTGTCCTTTCAGGTATGGTGACCAAACACTCTCTCACACCCCCTGATTGCTTTTCTTGGGGAACGTGAAAGCAATGTATACATCTCCACCGAAGCGAATCGGACCCCATTCTTTTCATCTTCTTTTACCCCTATATCTTTTTCACTTGCTCTCCCTGTTGTATTGTTGTTTCGCCACCACTCTAACTGTAAGGTTGTTGTGCCTGTCTTTCTCTGTCTGGTGTTTGCAAGTTCCATTACGACATGATGATGGCCCTGAAAGCCCGTCTGAAATGTGTCTCGCCGTTGGCTCAAAAGTTTGTTGGTTTTGTTTATCTTTTATTTTTCTTTCATCACAGCCTTATTTTTATGTTCTCCTACCGCAATGCTCTTTGTGACCTGTCTGGAGAGAATGTAGACAGGAAGACATCAGCTCTGAATTCCAATCACTCTGGGATATAGGCCTGCACATAAAAATATGTGTTCACACTACGTTTATCAGGGACATTTCCTCCGAAGAGGCAAGGGAGGCAGTGTCGAGAAAATAATCTGGACGAGAAAATAATCAATTACAAAAATTAAAACAGCGCAAATATTATAAAATGTGACATTAAAAAGGTAAGTCACTCGTTTTTATAAAGTAACACTGTCCAACAGCGACACACGCAGGTAAAGTTGGTCCCCATTGACTTATGCTATTGTAAATAGCCTACTAGTTTCCTAGTTGAAAACTTGGACATGAAAGCCCTCTCAAGTCAAAATTTGAATGCGATAAGCTCGAATCACGGCTTTAGAAGTGGGAAGTACAACATTTTCGATAGCATGTGAAGGCCGCATTAAAGAGGACATATCATAAAAATCTTACTTTTTCTTAAGTGCTAATCAGGTCCCCTGTGTATCTACCAACCCAGAATACATAAAAAAGGACAACCCAGTAACTTTGTTTTGGTAAGCCTTTTCTACAAGCATGTGAAAAAACGAGCCGCTCAGATTTCTCCCCCCTTCTGACGTACGGTAATCTATTAAATTACCGCCCCTTAATCTACCCGTTTTCACCCACGGTGCTGACAGACTGTTGAATGTTCCGTATTAGCATAGTTTCCACCCTTAGCAAGTTAAAATGTCCGTCATGTCGTATTAGCATGTCGTATTAGCATAGTTTCCACCCTTAGCAAGTTAAAATGTCCGTCATTTTCTCCGCGCTCGAGCAGCTATAGCGACAACAATGTCTTGTAAGCAATGCAGATGCATTGCCTGAACAAGGAACAATCAAGGCAGGTTTTGCTAAAAAGTTAAAGCTCAAGGATGGATCAGATTCAAGATCCAGCTTATTGGCTCCGGTCCGGTCACTTTATAATAGTTTATCTGAGTTGTTTTACGGATATAAAGTTTACCAGTTTATTAAGCACCCCCTGAAAAAGTATATGGTCTATATATATTTGTTTACTGTTAGTAAGGAGTGTTGTGTAGTTTGTGTAGTCCGGGAGGGAGAGTGAGTGTTTATGGCCAAGACTTTAATACGCATTTCTTGTGCTGTTTTATTCAGGTCTTACAGTGATTTTAAAACAAACACTTCATTTTTTGTGTGATGAACATTAAAATGAATCAGTAAAGTGTTGGTCATCATTCGGACAGGGTCCCCTACAACAGGCTTGTACTAATAGTGGATAAAAGCAAGATGGCAACATTAAGGTAAAACCAGAATGAATGGTTGGGTGAATGAATGAATGAATAGGGGAAAGTCACGTGAGAGGAGGCTCCATCGTGCTGTGATTGGATATGATCGGTTATGATTGATTGGTTTGTGCGATAAATCTCGCCTCTTGTTTTCATGCATGTTTTCATTGGTCTGAATGAAGATATGAATTTACTTAGCCTAGAAATATAGACGCACCCTAGCGGATGCAAATCTAATTTGCTGCCAGGAATGTCAAGCAACTCCGTTGGCTTGCGAGCTGGAAAAACTAAACTCTAGTCAGGACAATCACATCGTGTATAGAGTCGGTATAGAGTATAGAGTAGTGTATAGAGTCTGGGTTAACATAATGACGGCAGAGTTGCGGCAGTTCCGTGTGCTACTTGTAAACAAAGAAGCTGGCGAACAGCGGTCTTTCGAATCGGCTTTGGCCGCGACTCTGGAAGACTTGGAGTTAAGCTTTTCTTTGAGAAAAGAACAAAGAACGGCACTGAAGTCATTCTTAAGAAAGGAAGATGTGTTTGGAGTTTTGCCGACCGTATACGGTGAAAGTTTAATCTACAGGGAGTGCAGAATTATTAGGCACGTTGATTTTCTGATCATATTTTTTTTCCAGGCACATTTGACCAATTCCAAACCACAGTAATCCTAATAACTACTATTGATTTAGTATTTAATAATGTATAAGTGCTTGTGATTCTTATTTAGTGGGGGTCATTTTTTAGGATTCTTTACCTAACGGAAGTCTCTGAGATCCTGACACCTTGCACTTCTGGAGACTCCAGGTAGGTTGCAGCTCTGGAAAATGGTGGCGCTGGAGACTAAAGGGTTCCTGATGGTTTCACCCTTAATTCTTCACCTTAATTCTTAATTCTTTTGCAGTTAACAGGTGTCTTTTCTTCACCACCTGTTTTTGTCAGATCCTGCTGACCCAACGAGCATTTCACTGTCCAATGGTCACGCCTTAACTGCAATGTCTAGTATTGCATTAGTATTGCATCCTCTCATGGGCATTTAATAATTTTTGACTTTTCAGTCTGAGTTAAATCTCTTTTTTGGCTCAATTTATCTGTAAAAGAAAACATGCCTAATAATTCTGCACACCTGAATATAAGGTGTTTTTCATTTCCAGCCTTCATGAACAATTATATATCACTTATAGGATTACTGTGGTTTGGAATTGGTCAAATGTGCCTGGAAAAAAAATATGATCAGAAAATCAACGTGCCTAATAATTCTGCACTCCCTGTATCAACTAGCTCTGCTTCACCTTCTCCGTTGCTCTGGTTGGTTGTAGCGCTATCCTATTGCGTGCAGAGGGAATTTGAAAGATAACCGTTTATCCCGCCCCTCGAATTGAGCCCTGCCAATGGTGTGTTCTCAGACCCAACATCTTGGTTTGTGGGTCTGGCTTGTCAAGCTAGGATTTACTGGGAAGATAATTAAAAAGTAAGTAAACAACTCATTTCACTGTTTTATGCCACATCAAAAGCAAACTTCAAATGGGCTGAAAACATGATGACTGTAAGTTTTGTTTTGTGAGCAATCAGCTTGAGAAAATTGAAGGTACATCTTTGTGTCTGTGACCAGTGTTTACAAGCTTGTCTGCTGAAAATAAATTCACTAATAAAAAGAAAAGCTGAACATTAGTTCCCAAATAGCATTGTTTAAATTGTTACTACCTTTAGTTATTATTTTGGAATAAATGTAAAAATGCGTAAAAACACTAAGTTGATTAAATTTATACTTGGTTTTAATAAATAGAAATGTACATAGGCTAGTTATAGCAATAGAAAATATAATTGTATTTGGCTTTTTTATGTAACGTTTTTTCAACCAGGAAAATTAAGAGTAACAGACACAAATTTACATATGATATACAGTAGGCGGCCTATATAAAAAAATGTGAAGACTTTGCATCCTCATTTTAATACACCACCGCACACAACTGATGTTCATGTCTGATGTCTCTAATCATGCCGTTATTATCTGCTGAAAACAAGTGCTGAGAACAGTATTTCACACAGTCTTGCCCATGTCTGCTGCTTTTCTTACATAATTGAAGGTATTCATGGGGGTCTATGAGTGAGCCTGTTCTCAAATAAATTATTCTGACCGAGCCATAGGAGTTCAAAAGTGTGATTATTTGAAGGTTTAGTCCTCCCAAAAATGAAGATTTTGTCATTACTTACTTTCCAGTCCAAACCTGTATGCCTTTCTTTCTGAGAGGCACAAAAGGAGACATTTGAAGAATAGCGCTGGTCGCTCTTTTCATTACAATAAATGGATTAGGGCATTAAAGCTTCAAAAGAGACACAAAAGCATCATAAAAGTGGCCCAAATGACTTGTGCACTTTATTTTTGTGGTGACGAAACTGTGTAGCATCAGGCTTTTCAACACAGCTACGTTGATGAATTGCACTTACCAAAATACTGTGTCCCGCTAATTTCCGATCTGGTTCTGCAATTGATTAGAAGGAAATAAAGGTCACTTTTAAAGTGATTAAAATGAATGAAAGAAATTAAACATAAACTCGTAAATAGAACCTGTGCTCTGCCTCTGTTATTTCATATGGCAGGGTTAATGTGGGCTATATGGTTCTCAGGCGAATTAAGCTTCAGGAATCATGGATCACATGCTTTTAGACAAAACAAATCAACTTTCAATATCGTTCATCAAACTTCAAATCTTCTGAAGTCACATTATATGTATGTTTGAGGTAAATTTAGGTTGTTACTCTCTGATAGTCTTCCTCTTCGGTGAGCTGTTAACCTCTGCAATCTGATCATTGATTTGTTTCAATGGAATTTGTGAATGAATTATTTTAGAGAGGTGGGTTTTTTTTTACCTTTATTTAACCAGGAAAGTTAAAAACAAGTTCTTATTTTCAACAACAGCCTTGCAGGAGAATTAGATTTCCTGAAAAACATACAAACATAACAACATGGTTACTCACTGCACAGCTTCAGTTATAGGAAATGTGATTCATCTGTTTTTTTTTTTTTTTAAATCAGAGAATTGTTCTGTTTGTCCCTTTTAGCTTGCACCATGTTGATAATGGACTTATATTGAAGAAAATGGGTTCTGGATGAACATGTTGTGCGCTATTGTGATTTAGTGATTTTATTCAATTGGCCAGCACCTAAACATCATTAAAAAAAAAACAGAATCCACTTTAAGTGGGGAAGGAATCCATTTTGTGACCTCAGCATGATCATAAACACATTGTGGCTGGTTCAAAAAAAGACCTGGACGCTGCAAAGATGCCAGCTTTTCAGATATAAAAAAAAAAAACAATGACGTCTATGACCTCTTTGTAAACTTTTCACTCACACACATGAGGATAGTTGTATAAATCTGGTAAATCTATTTTGTGCAGCCTGAAGAACACGGATTACACCACAGAGGTGTGATTACAGAGGTGAGACCTTTTTCCCTCACACATACGCGTGTTTGCTCAAATACTCTCACACAAAAACGTCATACACGTCATCTTTCAAACGGGCTTAAGCCTTTAGAGACGTGACCTTCAACTCCACTCCTTGAAAAAGTGAAGGAAATAACTGTTTGAAATAAAATAAGTCTGAGAGGAAGAGGGACCAGGGGGACATTGTGAGGAGCATGACCTCTAAATGTGAGACTCCCTGTGTGTGTGGTTGTCATGCACATGATTTAACTTCCTCTTAACTTTTTCAGACAAGTTTTTCGCAGCCGTTAAGATTTCCTGTGATCTTTTGGCTGTCGGCGGTCCTGTGCATGAATGAAATGACCTGTGATCAACAATGTCTAATTTAAAAGATTCAGAGAGTAAAATCTTCTGTGTGCAGCTCCCTCATGTCAGCAGGAGGAAATGTGAGAGAAACCATGGAATAACCTATACTGATTCAAAGTTTTAGCTATTAATAGTATCTCACCTGGTTCAACTTAAAAATGTGAAGCAAAACTAGTGAATAATCTAAGTGTAATGTACAGTCAGTCAGTCATTATCGTCTTTTGCAACATGTAGGTTCATTATATGACTACTCACAAAAAAAAAATATGTGGGCATTAAATATAAATGACCTGTATAATAGCTTAAAGCTTTCACTAAGAAAAAGTAGTCCACTGTAATGTACAAAATAATCAGCCAAGCAACAAGAAGAACATTGCAAAATTAATACTGAAGACTTTGAAGTAATTTTCACTACAACCAATATACCCTGATTCCATGGACATTGGCGAATATTTGTAAATGTGATCGCTAAATGAAGTTATTGACCAATCAGAACCATGTATTGCAGAGTTCTGCTTTATAGAATGTAACAGTGCCCCCTCTTTCAGCAGCCTTGAAAGTATTTTTCACATAAATTTTCCCTTTGGAAATAAAAAAAAAACCTAGCCATGAACCAAATCAACCGGCCACAAGCTTGAATCACATAACAAAGCAGAAGCGTATTTGAAAATCTGACAAAAAGATAGGTAATACTGTGTAATTTAGGGCTTTAATGAGCTACAATTCCGTTAATCATTGTGAATGAGCAATAAACAGCAGATAAAATGATTGATTTAATGTTGATTGTGGGTATGGAACATTTTATGCTTATGGCAAAATATGCACAAATATTTATAGGGGAGAACGGGGCACTTAACGCTTTTTGATTTTGTAAATCCACTTGGGGTTCAGAGTATTTTTTTTCCCCACATTAATTTCACACATTGTCTAGTACAATTATGTGGTTATGTTTCATGTTTTTTAGACTTTTTTTTCTTGATTTATCCCGAAAGAAATGGAAGGGAAATGTGACAACATGCCCCATATGTTACGGGTGTATGGTGCTGCAGAGAAGAGGAGATTCAGGACTTCCACAAAGATAGGCTTTTATTCAAATAAGCGTTGGACAGAACACCACACAGCATAGACACAACGTAGACCGGACAAAGACCGGGTGAACAAGAGGAACTTAAATGGCAAACAGAAACGGGATAATTAACTAGACACAGCTGAACTAAACTAGACTAACGAGGGTAATCAGGGAAACAGACAAGTGGCGGGAAACTAGGACAAAGGAACATGTGACAAATGCAAAAACAGGAAGTACATAGAGCAAAACATTTTGTCGAATATCGACATTTTTCAAGGTATCGTATGAAAGTTGGAAATTCCAGTATTGTGACAACTAGAGACAACTAACACTTTGAGATCGCGTGATGTCCCTTTACAGCAGTAAGTGGGCAGTCATGATAAAAGCGACTGCAGAGCAATAGAGCTCTGCCCTGCACAGATGCACTTGAACAGCATGCCGAGAAAAATGTCCCCACATGCTCAACTACCATCCAATCAATGTCACTTTCAGTTTCTCGTGCTCATGCAGACAGAAAGAAAAACTCTTTCGGTGTTATCTGTTCTTTTCACACAATATTTATTTATTTATTTATTTTTTGTGAAGGACAAAATGGTGCTTTTTTTGAGAAGCTGACAATCCATAGAAAATGTCATCTTTTTTAGTTTTGAAAAAGAATGAGAAGAGCAAACTAGAGGTTGTGATGCATTGTGATAACCTTGGGTGAAAGAAAGGTAACCGATAAGAGACAGACACGAGTTTGGTTAGGTGTGGGGCGGAGGACAATGTCCTTCCCTTGAGAAAATAAGATGTGTGAAATGGATAAGGCCTGCTCTTCAAATGAAAGAGAGAGACTGTGGGAGGGCAAAAGAGAGAGAAAGAGAGAAAGCGATAAGACAGGGAAAAAATGTCCCAAAAGCCTGAGTGACATCTTTAACCCTGAGCTGATGACAGAAAAAAAACAAAACATGAAGGACAGCTAAGTTTATTGATCATTGAACAAAATTGGAGAGATTTGGACAAGCTGTTAGGAACCATACACTCACCCACACATGCAAAAACATCCATGCTAATATTCATAAGAGGAAAGACAAACTGTCAAGGGAAAGGACAGTGCCAAGTTGATCCATGTTTCCTCTGCTCATTAAAAGATATCTGTTACATGTCATTTCCCCATATTAAATTGCTTTACACAAGAGGCTGTTGACCATCTGGGTAATGTTCACTATGACCTAGCTTAAATGCCTAATTAAGAAGCTTATAGCCTGTGGGTCATTCTCAAAATATGGAGACAGGCATGTCCCTTGACCTTTCAGTCATAAAAATCTTTTAAATATTGAAGAAATAAAATCCTTCCTTCCTTCCTTCCTTCCTTCCTTCCTTCCTTCCTTCCTTCCTTCCTTCCTTCCTTCCTTCCTTCCTTCCTTCCTTCCTTCCTTCCTTCCTTCCTTCCTTCCTTCCTTCCTTCCTTCCTTCCTTCCTTCCTTCCAGAAGAAGAAGAAGAAGAAGAAGAAGAAGAAGAAGAAGCTGTTTACAGTTTTTCAAATCGCTTTGGTACATTTCTTGAAACATCATTAAGAATTTGCAAACCAGGGGTGCGTTTCCCGAAAGTGTCGTTAGTTCCATAGCTCCCGAAACTATGGTCGCAAGTTTCGTCGTTATCAGCATAGTTTAATGAGTCGGTGTTTCCCGAAACCATAGTTCCAAGGAACGTTTGCAAACAGCATCGCAAAGTTGAAGTTGAAAAGACCTGTGGTCAGAAGCACAGTTTCTTGTTTGCATGACATGTGGACTTAAAGGTCCTGTTCTTCGTGATCCCATTTTTTCAAACTTTAGTTAGTGTGTAATGTTGCTGTTAGAGCATAAATAATACCTGTAAAATTATAAAGCTCAAAGTTCAATGCCAAGTGAGATATTTTATTTAACAGAAGTTCCCTTTCAAAGCCTACAGCGAACGGCCGGTTTGGACTACATCCCTGTGCTTCCTGCTTTAATGATGTCAATAGAACAGTTTGTTGACTAACCTCCGCCCACAAGAATACGCAAAAAAGGGGGCGTGGTCTTGTTGCTCTCCCACGTGGAGAAGAGGAAGTGTTGCGTTCGGTTGTGTTCGTAGAGTGTGTTTGTCGCCATGTCGTCCAGACGCTGTTATTTTCATCCCGGAGTCAAATCACCTTTGTTTGGCCTTCAGGGACGCTGTACTTTGAGCGCATGCATCTCCCCGTTATGGTAAGAGGCGTGACCTTTCCGGGCAACGTGCGCTAAGCTGCTGTCGAATCACAACACGGGAACCGCTGGCACAATCAGAACTCGTTACGTATTTCTGAAGGAGGGACTTCATAGAATAAGAAAATCATCGAGGCGTTTTTAGGACAGTGAAAACAGCAGTATGCAGATAAGTAAATTGTGTGAAAAATACGCGAAACATGAACACATGTTATATTGCACACTGTAAACACAATCAAAGCTTCAAAAAAACAGGAAAAACAGGACCTTTAATAAATCCTTATCTTGAGCAAAATAAGCAAGTTGACATTTAGTACAATCTATATCTTTTATTTTGAATACATACAAATGTAATTTATGTCTTTTAGTTTGTCAAGAGATTTAAAGCACTGTTTTTAAAGAGTGCGCATGTAGGCCTACGTGCTCTAGTACGTAAGAACTGGCCAATGATTGAATCTGGAAATATAGCAAAATAACTGAGAAAAATTTGAATTAGTCCTCAGATGCCATATTCATAATTTATAGTAATTCAACCATCTTTTTTTTGTTATTACTCCACCACCTGGGTGACATCAGGCACGTGCACAGGTAGGGCTCAACCTGTGCAGAGCACATGCCCTTTTTGCCCTTACACTCCGAAGTGCCCTTTTTTTGGTGGTAGTGTTTTTTGTTCCTGCTTCAATAAATCAATAGTTTTGGTAAGTGCATTTGAGTTTGACTCTTGTAAAATGTTAATAATATATTGATAAGTAATACAACCATATTTAATTTGTTTTTGCCACCGAAAAATCATAAATAAGCAAAGGTGCGCCCATAGACCGCCAAGAGCGCCCGCGCTGTTTCCTACTGGAACTTACACAAAGTGACTGAGTGATCCTCGTCATCTAGGTCAAATATATTTCATAGAAATTTGTTCTTGGATTTATGATTGCTAATACAATTAATTTGTTAACATGTAATAATATCATGGTCGCATGTTTAATTCATTTACGTTGTTGATATATGCACATATTCTCTAATTTTTGAATCTCTATACTCTCTCGTTTTCACATGTGTAGTAAAAGATGGTTACAGTAATGTTGTCGTTACATTAAGTGCAAATAGGCTGTCTTTTTCACAGAAGGTCTGGTTGGGTCAGTCAGGATTGCAGAAGACACCATGTAAATAATATCCGTGTTAGTGCAGGGGTAAAGCGCATGGCTTGAAGTTTTGACGCAAA